>NC_072409.2:71143846-71447500 GCF_028858775.2 Pan troglodytes | reverse complement strand
CCTCCAAAGCAACTATATCTGGAGAGAGGGTCTTTAGGAGGCAATTAAGCTTAAATGAGGCCATAAGGGTGGGCCTCTAATATAGGACTGTGGCCTTATAAGAGGAGGACAATCTCTCTTTCTGTCTTTTTCTCTCTCTCTGTCTCTCTCTTTCTGCCATTTGAGGACACAACAAGAAAGCAGCCATCTGCAAGCCAGGAAGAGAGCCCCAACCAGAACTCACCCTAATCTTGGTCATCCACCCTCCAGACCTGTGAGGAAGTAAATTTTTGTTGTATAAGCCACCTAGTCTATGGTATTTTGTTAGGGCAGTTCAAACTGACTATAATACAGATGATTATAGTCCACCGCTATGATTATAGCAGTTTTTTACATAATAGCCCCAACCTGGAAATAACCAGGATGTCTTTCAATAGGTGAATGGTTAAATAAACTGCGGTACATCTATACCATAAAAAATTTCTGAGCATTAAAAAAAACCCCCAAAGTATTGATACAAGGAACAACTTCACTGAATCCTCAGAGATCCATCCTGGAGTGATGGAGAATGTGCTGTGTTTTCAACGTATCGATGTCAATATCCTATTGTGATATTGTGCTATAATTTCTCAAGATGTTACCATTAGGGGAAACTGAGTAAAAAGTATATGGATCTTTTGGTATTCAACTTCAAGTGAAGCAACAATTATCTCAAAATAGTTTAGTTTTTAAAAATCTATACAACTTATTCAAGATATTATAAAAAGAAATACATCTGCTTTTGTCCACTCTGTCTCTCTCTTTCTGCTATTTGAGGACACAACAAGAAAGCAGCCTATACTATAATAATGTCTACCTTTCCTAATTGTTTGATAGGTTTAAAGTGCTTACAACTTCATTTGAATTACACTTTATTTTTGTACATCATAAAGTGATTATTATAAAGTTTGCTTGTGTAAGAAAACAGCTGAAAAACATTTTTTTAAACTCTTTTTGTATTTCAATAGGTTTTTGGAGAACAGGTCGTGTTTGGTTATGTGAATAAGATCTGTTTGTTTTTTTTTTTTTGAGACAAAGTCTCACTCACTCTGTTGCCCAGGCTGGAGTACAGTGGTGCAATCTCAGCTCACTGCAACCTCTGCCTCCTGGGTTCGAGCGATTTTCCTGCCTCAGCCTCCTTAGTAGCTGGGATTACAGGCACACACCACCACATCCAGCTAATTTTTGTATTTTTTGGTAGAGACAGAGTTTCACCATATTGACCAGGCTGGTCTCGAACTCCTGACCTCAAGTAATCCGTCTGCCTCAGCCTCCAGGCATGAGCTACCACGTCCAGCCTGGTTACATGAATAAGTTCTTTAGTGGTGATTTCTGAGATTTTGGTGCACCCATCACCTGAGCAGTGGAAAGTGTACCCAACGTGTAGTATTTTATTCCTCACCCCCTCCCACCCTTTCCCCCAAGTCCCCAAAGTCCGCTGTATCATTCTTATGCCTTTGCATCCTCATAGCTTAGCTCCCACTTATGAGTGAGAACATACGATGTTTGGCAGAAAACAGGTGAAATTGTTTTTAAGAAGTAGGATCATAATATCCATGTTGAAGTATCTAGTAATCAAAGTTGTGTAAGCCTACAAAAATCATACAGAATGGCCATTAAAATCTATAGATTATTCTTGAAATATATGTATATACACATTTGTATGTGTATGAGTGTGTGTTTGTGTATATGCTTGGGGTGCCTACAGTCTTTATTGTTTAAAGATTAGTAAGACCAAGTTTAAGGTCTATTGGAATGAAATCTGAGACAAGTGTGAGGCCCTGAATGTTAAAAGAAAAACATAATAATAGTTTCTTCTACCCTAAGTGGAGAGTAGCCTGAGTGGCTAGACTAATAATCTTGTAGAAAGTGATGTGAGATGTCTAAGTGTTAGTTGGGGCAATGAATCGATGGTTTTCAGGAAATGGTGCTTTTGCATGGACTTCTCCATGGTGTGAGGCATATTCTTTGATTAGGTATTATCAAAGTACTAATGGCAGAAGCAGAGGATAATTAAGGGCTCTAGGAAAAGAGGGATGGTATATACCAACAAGAAAACAACCACCAAGACAATTATATGATATACCTAACAAGAAGGGAGAAGGAATTTTTGATTCCCAGTTGTTTTACTGATCACATTTCCAGAGTTCTGTCCTCAGCTCTCAGTCCCAACCTTCTTGTATAAAAACCTAAGAGGAAGGAGCACTGGATGCATGACATATTGCTTAGAAATTTATTCCACTGCAAGACACAGAAAACCTTAAGCAGCACCAACACGTGAGGTGATTGATTTCACATTGCAAGAATTCTGGGAGGATAGCCCAGGGTGGAAGTGGTGCTCAAAAAATGTACAGGGACCCCAACTTTTAAGTCAGTTCTTTCACTTTTTCCTATGTTACTCCACCTCCAAATTCCTGTGTGTATTTTAGTAAGAAAGAAGTAGGGCAAAGGGCTCACACAAAAGTTACACCAATCTTGGAAAATTTTTATTATGTGTTTTTTTTTTTTCTGAATTTGGCCCATAACAGATAAATATTCTTTACTATGAAACCTTTCTTTTGCAAATGCACATTGATGAAATGCAAATGGAAAATGATAAGAAAGAGAAAAATGTATTTAAATGACAGCCAAATTAATACAGCTTTGGGCTCAGTACAAGTATACAAAGCTTAAGTGATAGAGGCATTTTTAGACTACTCAAAAATTGCCGGAGGTTTATTAAGGTAGTGTGCAAACATCCTTTGTGTCCCCTTTAATACTGTAAAACAGTATAGCTTCCCATGTGATCAGGATAATTTTACAAAAATACATTTTGCTTAAATGGCTTATCTTTTCTTCTGAATGAAATACAAACATCTCCTTCTGGCTAGTATTTACGATTCTCAACATTATGTCCCCCATCTTACTGTGATAGATTTTTCTCACTACACACCTATATGCACACCTTGCAATAACCCCTGCTTTTTCTTGAGCTATTATACACTTGCTCATGCTTTGTCCTCCACATCTGCCTGTCTGTTAAAGTTGTATCCATAGAAATAAAAAAAGTGGTTGTTTGGGACAAAAGTATGTGTGGTAAGAATTGACTGGGAAGAGGTAAAAGATAATGTTCTGGGGTGACAGAAATGTTCTGTCTTCACATGAGATTAAATTACCTGAATGCTTAATTTTATCTAACTCAATGGCACATGTAAGATCTGTACAAATGTAAATTTCATGTGTCACATGCAAATTATACCTCAACATTAAAAAATGTACCAGCATCTAAAGCCCTTTGCCAAAGCCATCAGGTAATAAAGACAATCCCAAAAATCCCCTCTGTCCCCTAAATTATGGGGACTGATTTTCCATCCTTTGAACTTTCAAGCTCTTTTAAAAAAGCAATGTGTGTGTGTGTGTGTGTGTGTGTGTGTGTGTATGTATACATACATGCAGGCACACACATAAAATCATTCCATATTCTACATGTTGTTTGGTATGTTGATACTTGTCCCATGCCCCTTGTTGTACTGTAAGTACCTTTGTTAAGGAACTGGCTTACTTGCTCTTTTAATCCTTTTATCACCTAACACAGTATCTTGTGCGTTGTAGGTGTTCAGTAACATTTATCAAATTGTGAATGGGCAACCTGGAGGCAGAACCTCCTCTAGTGACTCTACGTATATTCTATGCATTCCATTGTATCCTGTAACTTTTAGGCTTATAATTGTAACTTAGAAGTCATCAACACAGTGTGGGCTTGAGATCTTAGAATAATTAATGATCTTCATAAATTTTGCATAATTTCTATTCTGTGCTGTGTTAGGCAGTTCTTGAACCACTATAAATAAATAACTGAAGCTGGGTAATTTGTAAATAAGAGGTTTAATTGGCTTACAGCTCTGCAGGCTGTACAAACATAGCAAAAGCAGGAGCAAGAGGGGGAGGAGGTGCCAACATTTTTAAACTGGATCTCACAAGAACTCATTATCACAAGGACAGCACCAAGGGAATGGTGCTAAACCATTAATGAGACATTCACCCCTAAGATCCAATCACCTTCCACCAGGCCCCACCTCCAATATTGAGATTACAATCTAACATGAGATTTGGTGGGGCCACAGATCCAAATCATACATACACCTTGTTGAAAATTCAGCATCCCCTCTTTCAACCAGGATTCCTATGCTGTATCCAGGGTTAGGGAGTGAAGACAGATAAAAGCTAAGATGAGATGTTAATTCCTCTTGGCTATAATTATGACCAATTTCCTGCATTGGCTGGATTTTTGCCTTGTTTTGTGGTTGTTCCTTTATCTCCAGCTGTAATTGAACCATATGTGGATATGGGCCTCTTTTTAAAATTTCTGATTCCTCTCTCTTTCAAAAAAATCCTCACATGTACCTGTGTTTGTGTGACATGTTTCATTTAGTGCCTGTGGGTGATGGGAAGGAGTTTACTTAATTTCAGAAACACAATCAACTTGAAATTCAACACTCTTCTGTGTTAGTCAACAATTTTCCATCTGCAAACATTTGCTTTATCTTCTTTGTCCCTTTCTTCAATTAAGATTTTTTTTTTCTCCCAGCACTTTGGGAGGCCAAGGTGGGCGGATCAGGAGGTCAGGAGATTGAGACCATCCTGGCTAACACGGTGAAACCCCGTCTCTACTAAAAATACAAAAAAAGTAGCCGGGCATGGTGGCAGGTGCCTGTAGTCCCAGCTACTCGGAAGGCTGAGGCAGGAGAATGGCGTGAACCTAGAAGGCAGAGCTTTCAGTGAGCCAAGATTGTGCCATTGCACTCCAGCCTGGTGACAGAGTGAGACTCCGTCTCAAAAAAAAAAAAAAAAAAATTCAATTTTCTTTTGCAGAAAAATTTAATTTGTTGTAATGCTCACCCTCAAACATAGCCAAAGTCTTGCCAATTCAAAGACTAGGTGAAAATTAAAATTTATACTTTGTAAAGGCTAGAATTGACCCTGTTGGAAAAGACTCCATCCTTTTCTGTGGTGTCATCTGAGGAGTATGTCTGTTAAATAAGAACCAAATATTGAAATGTCTGGATCATTTGATCCATTACTCCTGTCTCAAGAATAAAGATCCCTTTCATTCATAATTAAGACGTCTAAATCATTTCAAAAGGTAAAAAGAACCCAGGCTTTTGTAGTTCTTGCACCATTCTGGCTACCAAGGATGTAATCTCTTTTACTTGAGCCTCTACAATGACTGTGTTAGAACAAACATTGCTCCTCCTGCTCTGACATTTTCCAACAAACAACACCCAGAAGCTGAATGTTTTGTACCATCTCTAAAGCTATCTTGAGAGCTCTGCATACTCAATGATATTATACTCTTTTATTTGGATTGCCCTGTTTGCCTCCATTGGAGCTTATATTTGTAGTGAGTTTGCCAGATTTGGTAGAAACAACAGGTAAGAGAGGGAGGGAGAATTGGATGGGCCTAAAGAGATTTGAATTTCTAAGCTCAGCAGCAATTCTGTCTATAACTATAGTTATCTGTTAGTCTTAGTATACAGTCAAAAATATCTCATTTATCTGGCTTAGGAAACTCTGAAGAATATGAAACATAAAGCTTCTCTACTACCAACCTAAATGTGTTAATTTGCTAAAAAGCTGATGTAAGTTCATAATTTGAATATGATTCAACATAATTTCACATTGAAAATATTTTTTTCTGATTAAGAGAACAAGATCATATTTTGTTAAGTTGTAATGCAAAGTGACATCTAAAAATATGTCTTCATATCTTTGTGTGTGTTACTGACTGAGCATTTTATGTTTTGCCACATATCGATTATATTCCTGTAATCACTAAGATATCGATTATATTCCTATAATCACTAAGGTATCGATTATATTCCTATAATCACTAAGGTATCGATTATATTCCTATAATCACTAAGGTATCGATTATATTCCTATAATCACTAAGGTATCGATTATAGTATCTATGAAGTAGTATCTATGAAGATTGGCCAGTATTTAATAACATATAATGAATTTTATTGTAATTCTATTTGCCTTTTTCTGACGTGCTGATCTCAATAATACCTGACCTCAAGACTTACTATAAAGCTACAGTAATTAAGACAGTGTGGTATTGGTAGAATAATAGTTGAATTGATCAATGTACTAGAATAGAGAGTCCAGAAATTAACTCACATAAAAATAGTCAACTGATCTTTTACAAAAGAACAAAGGCAATACAATGGAGCAAAGGTAGTCTTTTCAACAAATAGTGCTGAAACAACTGGACATACATATGACAGAATGTAAATTTAGACAAAGATCTTAAACCCTTCACAAAAATTACCTCAACATGGATTTGTAGAGCTAAATGCACAATGCAAAACTATAAAACTCCTGAAAGATGACATAGGAGAAAATCTAGATGACCTTGGATTTTGCAATGACTTCTGAAATAATATAAAACAAAAGACTTATGAAAAAATTATTGATACATGAAACTTTATTAAAATTAAAAACTTTTGCTCTGCAAAAGACACTGTCAAGAGAATGAGAAGACAAGTTACAGACTGGAAGAAAATATTTGTAAAAGGCATATCTCATAAACAAAGAACTGTTATCCAAAATACATAAATAACTCTTAAAATTCAGCTGTAAGGGCACAATGTGATTTAAAAATAGGCAAAAGATCTGAACAGATACCTCACCTAAGAAGATAAACAGATGTGAAATAATTGTACAAAAATATATTCCACATCATTAAGGAAAAACAAACTAAAGCAACAGTGAGATACCGCTACACATTTATTGGAATGGCCAGAATCCAGAGCAGTGCCAGCATAAAATACTGGAAAGAATGAGGAGCAACAGAAAGTCTTATTCATTGCTGCTGGGAATAAAAAATGGTACAGCCACTTTGGACATTATGGTAACTTCTTACAAAACTAACCATATTCTTATCATATGATTAGGCAGTTTTGCTCCTTAGTGTTTACTCAAATGTTTTGAAAACTTATGTTCACACAAAAATCTGCATATAGATTTTTATAGCAGCTTTATTCATAATTGCCAAAACTTGGAAACAACCATAATGCCCTCTAGTAGGTGACTGGAAAAACTGTGGTACATCTATAGAATGGAATATTATTCAACACTAAAAGGAAATAAGCTATCAAGTCATAGAAAGACATGGAGGAACTTTAAATGCATATTACTAAGTGAAATAAACCAATCTGAAGTCTACATACTTTATGATTCCAACCATATGGCATTCTGAAAAGGCAAAACTATGGAGCCAGTAAAAAGATCAGTTGTTGCCAGGGGTAAGGGGAGAGGGAAGGGTGAATAGATGGAGCACAGAGTATCTGTAGGGCAGTGAAACCTATGCTGTATGACACTATAATGTTGGATACATGTCATTGTATATGTGTCAAAACCTATAAAAGGTACAACACAGGCGTGACCCCTAATGTAAATGATGGACTTTGGGTGATAATGATGTGTCAATATGGGTTCAGTGATGATAACAAGTGTACCACCCTGGTGCAGAAAATTGATGTGTGTAGGGAAGGATGGGAGATAGAGAATACATAGAAACTCTGCACCTTCTGCTCTGTTTTGTTATGAACCTAAAACTACTCTAAAAATAAAGCCAATTTAAAATAAAAAAAATGTACTATGCTAGAATGTAAGCTTTGACTTCACCTGGAAGTTCCAGAGAGGATGAGTTTTCAGGGTTTGCTGTAAGCATTTTATAAAAGTTTTTGGTTCAGGTCATGAGTAATCATATTTGGAGTCATTTCTTATGTAAAACTGGCAGGATCAGAACTCAACTGGGTCTCTAAATCCAGGGATACGAATCAAAAAGGGCTGGCATTTATTAATTTGTTAGGAATGGGAAAAGGGGAGAATTGTGAAATGTAGAAGACTGGTGTAAGACAATATGTTTGATAGTGACACGACTGCCTTGAAAAGTAAAGATGAGCCCAACTAAATTAAGTCAGATTTCTGAAATGTCTTCCATCACACCAAAGAGTAGGGAAAAAAATATGTGATGGTCTGATAACTGGAAATAATCTGAATACTTGGCTTAATGGTGGGCATTCAAAGAAGTAGTTGATGGTGAGGCTATTTCTTTTTAATCATTACATGAATGTTTGCTGGAGGGTGAATAGGTTCTTTGATATTTCTGTTTTTCACATAAAATATTTTCATGTCAGCAGCTGAGAAATGATATGAGAATAGATCTCAGGCTGGTAATTGACTAAAGGAAGTGAAAACATTGAATGTCTATATAAATTTGTATATGAGAAAGAGATTTGAAGAGGGAATGTCTTTGCTGCACCCACGAAAAATTTTACGTTCTATTTACTGATGTATTAATTTGAAGATTTTACTTATGGAATTACACTTGGATAGATTAATACAATTTGAATAAAGATATTATTTACCAATCCCCTCACACAATTGGATGGGGATGATGATCAATGGGGATGAGACCTTAAAGGTGTCAATCAATAACCAAAAGATATTTGTTAAATTCTCTTTTAAGGCCAGAGGATACTTGAGGAACTTTTGATAAATGTTGGTGCATCCAAGTTGGATTTCAGAAATTGGACTGATGCTGAACATGAGGAATCTGAAATTCGGTATGAGTGGACAATTTTAAGAATAATTGATTCTAGACACTCAGTGAGGGCAAGAAAAGCCAAATACCACCTTAATTATAATGCCACTAGGCTTTTTACTTTTAGTATTGACAAGGTGGCTCTAAAATTTGGTATGGATTCTAGAATACCAAAAGCAATCTTTAAAAAATGAAAATAAAATTGAAGGAATCACATTATCTGACTTCAATACTTACTATAAGTCTGTGGTAATGAAGACAGCCTTAATTTGAATAAGGATTAACAAATAGATGAACAGAGCAGAATAGAGAGTCCAGAAATAGGCTAACATTTGATTTTCAATCAAAGATTCACAGCAATTAAATGCAGAAATGGATATCTTTTATGTGTATAATATTGGAACAACTGGATATTCATATGGAAAAATAAAAACTAGAATGCTACCTCCTATTACACCAAAAATTAATTTGAGATGTTTTGGATCTAAACATAAAAGCTTAAAATATAAAAACTTTAAAAGAAAACGTAGGAGAATATCTTTAAAACTCAGTGATAAACAAAAGTTTTTTTAGACAGAATAGAGAAAGCAACAACAGTAGAAGAAAAAAATGATAATTTAGGCTTCATCAAAAATTTTTAAAAATCTTTTCAAAAGATATTAAGAGAATAAATTAGAAATATACAAAAACAATAAAATGTTTTCAACACATATATCTGACAAAGGACTGGTATGCAGGGTATAAGAAGAACTTATACAACTCAATAGTAAAATGATAAACCTTAAAAGTGTGCAAAACATTTGAACAGATACTTTACAACAGGAGATATACAAATTAGCACATGAAAAACTATTCAGTATCAGAGAAATGCAAGTTAAAATCACAATGAGATACCACTACATACCCAGCAAACCGCATTGAATGGGATTGTTAAGATTTGTACATTTCTTTGTAATTAAATTTTACCTCAAAATAAAATAACTGTGAAGAAATACTGAACTATAGCTAATGGTGTCCATCCTGAAGCATTTAGCAAGCAATGTAGTGAGGTCTGTAAATTCCTTAGATATACTTCAAAAAAATAGAATGAATGGAATAATAGGTAGAGGAGGCAAGTTACATAAACATGTGATGAAATGAAGTTAGTAAAATATTAATTGTAGAATCTAGTGGGCAGTGTATGATTGTTCATTGTAAAATTCTTTCACGGTGTTATGTTTAAATATTTTCCTAAGAAAATGTTGAAATATCATCTCAGATTGAATTGATGTAATGTAGGAATGACTGAAGAGCAACAAAGAGGATACATTTGTAGGGAAACCTTCTAAGTAAATATTAACTTCTTAAAACAGTCATAAAACATTTTGAGCTCTAAAATGTATGTAGAATTGTAAGATGTGACAAGAATAGTACAGAAAAAGGAAGGGAGATAAATGAAGTTAAAGGGTCCTAGATTCTTGCATTGTCTAGAAAGTATAAAAGTTTAAATTTAACATACACACTAATAAATCTGGAATGTAAGTTCTAATTGTTAAGGTAAGCAATAAAATAGGAATCAAGAAGTGTGTAAGTAAAAGCTAATTGAAAATTAAATACAAAGATTGATTACTCCCAAAAAGAGGAAAAACAGAGAAACATGAAAACCAATAAGAAAAACGAAAATAAGCAGATGGGGTGGAAAACTCAAATAGTATAACAGTAGACATAAGTTCATATATATTAGTAATTGTGATAAATGTAAATGTATTAAATGATACAATTTTTAAAATACATTGTTAGATTGGATTAAACAATAAAACCCAAATATATGCTGCCTACAAGAAACTCACCTTAAATACAAGGATGAATAAAATTTAAAAGCAAGAGGATATTAAAAAGACATACCATATATAGTATCAAGAAGAGTCAGTGAAGTTACAATAATATAAGTCAAAGTAATTTAATGAAAAAATATAGAGATAAAAACTGGAATTTTATAATACTGAATGAGTTTACCAGAAAGAAACAGTAAGCATAAGTTTATATGCATCTGATGGGATAGCCTCAAAATATACAAAGCAAAATCTGACAAATAAGAGAATAGATAAATCCATAATTATAGGAGTATACATATCTGTCTCAATAGCCAACAGAATAAGCAGATAGGCAAATCAGTAAGGAGGGAAAGATTTGAACTTAAGGAATGCTAGCAAATCTTAAGTTATGTATAAATACAGGAGCAAATAACATTCAATAATAATTGTATCAACAAAGCTAAGATATACTATTGAGAATTAAAATATTCTGTTTGTGAGATTTCCTTGTTGATGAAATTTCTTTATCAAAGACTCCACATTTATAAATGACTATAATATGTTCCAAGGTAAATCGTTGAATTTTACACAGCAGTCTTCTGCAAGGGACTCTGCTTAAGCCACTTTTTAAAAATCCATTGTCAATTACCTTACAGTCAATTTTCCATCGATACAATTGCACTGCAATAAAATATGGAGATATTATGTCAACTGAATGATGGAGTGGAGGTTCCTTTTTATGGTATGAGTCAAGAATGGCTTGAGCACAAAGCCCTTTATAATCTACAAAATCTTACCTACCAGTATTTCCCAATGTTACTTCATTATTTCTAAAAATAATAGAAAAATAAAATATGTATTAGCAACTTCTATGTAGCAGATAACATGCCACTGGGCACCAGAGGGGATTAATAATCTCTAATAGCCATTCAGAGCTTTAAAGGAGTATATGGCTTTTAGCATAGTATTCATAATTGCCATTCAGTAAAAAATATGATTGAATTAATTGCTGCTTATTAAAAGATGCTTTATAAATGCTAGTTGTGTAAAATTATATTGGACAAAACTAAGAATGCAGTTACTATATTTATTAGTTGCTTTCAAAGATGAGTGTGTGTGCCTTAGCAGAAGTTTTTACTTTGGCCCAGACATGAAAGTCCTTGAAGCCCTAGGAAGCAAAAATACAAAATGAAATTTCCTTGTGAATTTTGATTCATTAACTGATTGGTTAATTCCTTTCTTTATTCAATAAGAAAGAGATTTACTGTATATTATGCCTCAGAGACAGTGCTAGTAATTAAGAGATCAGTGACTAAGACTGACAAAGCCCTAGCTTCCTAGCCCTCATAAGGACACATTTTAGTTTGGGAGGTGTGACGGTTAATACTAAGTGTCAACTTGATTGTATTGAAGGATGCAAAGTATTGAGCCTGGGTGTATCTGTGAGGGTGTTGCCAAAGAAATTAACATTGTAGTCAGTGGGCTGGGAAAGGCAGACTCACCTTTAATCTGGGTGGGCACCATCTAATCAGCTGCCAGTGTGGCTAGAATATAAAGCAGGCAGAAAAACGTGAAAAGACTAGACTGGCCTAGCCTCCCAGCCTACATCTTTCTCCCATGCTGGATGCTTCCTGCCCTTGAACATCAGACTCCAAGTTCTTCAGTTCTGGGACTTGGACTGGCTGTCCTTGCTCCTCAGCTTGCAGATGGCCTATTGTGGGACCTTGTGATTGTGTGAGTTAATACTTAATAAACTCTCATATATATATCCTATTAGTTCTGTCCCTCTAGAGAACCCTGATGAATATAGGAGGCCAGTATTTTAAAAATAATTTTAAAAAGCTCTCCCAACTTATAACACAATTAATCATTTAATTGTGATTGTAATAAGGCCCTGATGATAAATTAGATGAAGCAGAAGAGTGAGGTCATTGTCAGCCTAAATAACAAGCAGAGAGAGTCTCTCTAAAAGAAAAGATGTTTACTGGGAATAGAGTGTTGCAATGGGAATATACGTGCCATAGTTAACTATATGTATATTCAGGGAGGTGAAGCAAGACAAAGGTTTTTAAAGGAAAAAAAAAAGGGGGAATGTTACATAATTGTTTTGAAACAATTATCCTTGGCTACAAGGATTAATAATAAGGGTGGCCTCCAGTTCCAGGTTGGATAGGCAGTTGCTGGGCAGGTGTTCTCACGTAAGTATTGTTTTTGTTTCAGGTTGTATGGCCGTTGCATGAGGTTGTGATTTTTGCAGTCTTTTGTGATAGATTTTGTTGCCAGGCCCCAAGCATGAGAACCCTTTCTTCAAGGGCTTCCCTGGTTCAATTTATCAGGGTTTTCCTAACATCAGTGACTCCATTTTAATTCTGACAACTTTCACAGCAAATACCCCAGACTGAGGGAATAGCCAATGTGTCAAAGACTTATCTCTTCCTTAAATAATATAGTGTACTTATTGAATTGAGAGGCCATTTATGACTTAAATGAGAGTTGGGGTTCATGAGTGGAGTAGAGGACTGTATCCAGATCAGGCAAAGCTTTAAGGAGATGTTAAGGAGTTTTTTCTTTATCCTCAGAGAATAGAAGCTTCCAAAGGATTTTACACAAGAAAATGAAAGAATTCTTTAAAACATTATTCTGGATTGACTCAAGGCAAGATTCTATGCAGGGAAGCCATTAGAAAATATTGGCCATGGTCCCAGACAACCTTTCTAATGGTCAGAACTGGGATGGTAAAAACGGAAATCAAGAAACGTGGCAGATACATCTTCTCAGTCATGTGTAGGGGCTAAAAAGGTTGATCTTACAGAAGTAGAGAGTAGAATTGTGTTACTAGAGGCTGGCAAGTTTAGAGAAGGAAAGTGGATATCAAGAGGTTGATTAATGGGTACAAAATTACAGTTAGGTAGGAGAAATACACTTTATTGTTCTATAGCATAGTGGATGACTATAGTGAACAACTTATTGTATATTTCAAGATAGCTAAAAGAGAGGAATTTGGGCCAGGTGTGGTGGCTCACACCTGTAATCCCAGCACTTTGGGAGGCTGAGGCGGGCGGATCACCTGAGGTCAGGAGTTCAAGAATAGCCTAACCAACGGGGTGAAACCCCATCTATACTAAAAATACAAAAATTATCTGGGCTTGGTGGTGGGCACCTGTAATCCCAGCTACTTGGGTGGCTGAGGCAGGAGAATCGCTTGAACCCGGGAGGTGGAGGTTGTAGTGAGCCGAGATCATGCCACTGCACTCCAGCCTGAGCAACAAGAGTGAGACTCTGTCTCAAAAAAAAAAAAAAAAAAAGAAGAATTTGAATGTTCCCCAAACAAAGATATGATAAATGTTTGAAGTGATAGATATCTCAATTAGCCTGATTTGATCACTACACATTGCATGCATGTATCAAAATATCACATGTACCCTATAAATATGTATTGTTATTATGCATGAATTAAAAATGTTTTAAAAAAGGAAAAATGGTTTTATTCAAGAAATAATTAGTTTGTAGAACAGAAAAGAAAGCTGGTACTTTATTGTATATGAGGGATAAGGAGAGTGAGAAGTCACAGTTGATGCCGCCTTCCTAGTTGTTCTAACTATATGCAGTTGTGCTCTCCTTTGAGATTCTAAACAATAAGAGGAAGAAGAGCAGGAAGATGATGATGATGATGTTCAGTGTGAAGTGTAGGCACTTGCATATGTTATTCTAAAATTCAAATGAAAGATGTGGGCAAGAAATAAGAAGTTGATAAGCAGATAAGCATTGCCTAGGGGAAAAGTATAAAGTGGAAGTAAAGCAAGATTAGTTCTAATGTTTGAGGAACTCTTTTATTGAAAGACCATATAGAAAGGAAAAGCCAGCAGACACAGAATGAAAGGTGATATTTGTATTTGTTTGTTTTTCTTTCTTTTTTTAGACAAGGTCTTGCTCTGTTGCCCAGGCTGTAGTGCAGTGGTGAGATCATAGCTCACTGCAGCCTTGACCTTCCAGGCTCAGGTGATCCTCCCACCTGAGCCTCCCAAATAGCTGGGACCACAGGCATGCACCACCACACCCACCTAATTTTGTATCTTTAGTAGAAGTGGGGTCTTACTATGTTGCTTAGGCTGGTTTTGAACTCTTGGATTCAAGCAATCCTTCCATCCTGACCTCCCAAAGTGCTGAGATTACAGGTGTGAGCCATTGTGCCCAGCCTGAAAGTGATATTTGTAAGAGGAAAACCTATAGGTGTGGTGTGATCTAAGGTAAGGGAGGGTGTTTTGAGAATAAGGGAGTGATAAATGCTATTCCTCAGAATGAAATCTCATTGTAATGGAAGCAGGTTTGTTTAGTGTTCTCTTTGAAATGCTAATGTTATCTGTCTCTGCTTAGACTGATGATCTAGTTACTGCACATGATAGAAAATAAAATACTTGAGAACTGGTGACTTCATATTGCAAAGAGTGCATGGTGCCAAATCTATTCTAGAATAACATTTATCTCTTGAATGGTATAATTTAGGATGTCTTCATTTAATTCACTGCTAATGTTGTATTAGACGTTAATATGACTTGTCAGTGCATTATTGTACTCACGTTGAAAAGAATTCTTTCTGACATTAAGTATGAGCATCTGAAAGTCTGAATGTGTTTGAAATCATGCATAAATACAAGTATTATACCATCAGTTACTTATATAGGAAATTCTCATCCACTCTCCCATTCAGCAAACATTTCTTAATTGCCCGATATATGCCAGCCATTACTAAATGCTGGGGATGTAAAAAATTATCTTGAAACACAGTTTTTGTAAACCACCACACTCTTGGGGAAAATATGTGTGTCCTGTGGAGGAGGAGGTGAGCTAGGTAAGATAGATCAGGCCTAGATTGCGAAGTGATTTAGCACAAAGCTTAAAACTACAGTGTAGAGTAAACAAATCATTGACGAGGAAAAGTTCTTTTTTTATAGAAAATTTGTAGCTAATAAATCAAGATTCAGTAAAATATAATAATTTTGCTTAAAATAATTAATAGATCTAGGCCATAGCTGGTAACATAAATAGAGACAAACCATTCTTATGTACCTCTTGATGCTAGTTACATGAGATGACCTAAGAAGTTTTCTAGCTTAAAATGTTAAATCTGAAACAGATCACTACTCTTCACTACTCTAGATCTAATTATTAAATTATAGGAAATACATAGAGAATAAATGAATATGTTAATCATACCATGGGGGTGCAATCTGCAAAACCCAGATAAACAACCCATTTTCTTCAGTAACAACTACAATAATAAAAGAAAAAATGAAAGAAAGAAAGGAGTGGTCATATATAGAGTGGAAAAGACTTAAGAGATGTAGAAACAACTGAAATTTATGGTCCATACTTAGATCCTGATTCAAACTGTAAAATAAAAACATATAAGGCAACCAGGAGGATTCGAACACTGTTGGATTTGTTGCTACTGAGAAATGATTGTTAATTTTTAAATGTGATAATGTTTTGTGATTAGGTTTTAAAAATAGAGTTCCTGTCTTATACTATTTAGAGTTAAAATGATAGAATGCCTGGGATCTACTTCAGTATAATCAGGAATGGAATATAGATGAAATTAAGTTGGTCATCGTAAGGGAAAACTGACTGTATTTCTTCTTAGTAACAAAACACTTCTGGCCACCAAATGTGTGGGTTTTTTCCTTCCACACCAAGCAATTCTCTAATTCTCTATGGACACCTACAAGTGTCCTGTAGTTTAATTCAATTCAGAAACAGTCTATCTGGAGATCGTGTCAAATCCCACAGGTTAAAACTCAGTCCCACACGACCGCCCCCACTTCAGATGCCAAACAAGTCCAGGCTGTTACCTGTGCTTCTGACTAACTATAAATTTGAGGTTCCCATGGTCCCCTTCTCATATTCCATAATTTGCTCACCAAACTCAGGAAGACAGTTTGCTTATCAGATGACTGGTTTATTAGAAAAGAATGCAACTCAATGACAGCTAGATGGAAGAGATGCATAGGGCAAGGCGTGGGGGTAACTGCCCAATGGGTTTGCCTTGCCTACTGCCAAGAAAGAGCTAATTTATCAAGACAGGGGTATTGCAATAGAGAAGAGTAATTTTCATGCAGATTTGGCTGTGTAGGAGACCAGAGTTTTATTATTACTCAAATCCGTCTCCCTGAGCATTTGGGAATCAGAGTTTTTGAGGATAATTTGGTCGGTAGGGGAAGGCCAGTGAGTCAGGAGTGCTGATTGGTTGGGTCAGAGATGAAATCATAGGGAATTGAAGATGTCTTCTTGCACTGAGTCAGTTCCTGGGTGGTGGCCACAAGATCAGATGAGCCAGTTTATCAATCTGGGTGGTGCTAGCTGATCCCTCAAGCACAGGGTCTGCAAAATATCTAAAGCACTGATCTTAGGAGAAGTTTAGGGAGAGTCAGAATCTTGTAGCCTCCAGTTGCATGACTCCTAAACCATAATTTCTAATCTTGCAGCTAATTTGTTAGTCCCATAAAGGCAGCAGTCTAGTCCCAGGCAAGAAGGGGATTTGCCCTGGGAAAGGCTTGTTATCATCTTTGTTTTAAACTATAAACCGTAAACTAAGTTCTTCCCAAGGTTAGTTCAGCCTATGCCTAGGAATGAACAAGGACAGCTTGGAGGTTAAAAGTAAGATGGAGTTTGTTAGGTCAGATCTCTTTCACTGTCTCAGTTACGATTTAGCAATGGCGGTTTCAGAGGTGTGAGCTTTCATGCCCTATCCAGGTGTGCCACCCTCCCAGCACTTCAATGTGTTCACCAACCCTGAAGCTCTCTGAAATTCATTCTTTTTTGTTTTCATGGAGCCTTCCTTACATAGGCGTAATTCATTAAATCATTGGTCATTAGTAATCAAGTCAGTCTCCAAATCTTCTCCTGTACCTGGAGGTCAGGGGGTGGGGCTAAAAATTCCAACCCTGTAATCACTCGGTTAGTTATCCTGGCAAATAGCCTCTATCCCATAGTTATCTAGGGGCTTTCCCAAAGTCACTTCATTAACATAAACTCAAATGTAATTGAAATGGGTTTGCTATGAATGACAAAAGATGGTCTGTTCTCCTTCATCTCTCATCACTTATGAAATTTCAAGAGTTTAGGGAGCTCTGTGAGAGGGATGGAGACAAATACCAAATATATATTTTTTTATAAATCACAACGTTACAATTATGAATTGTGAATTGTTAAAACTGGTTGATGGGTACTTAGGTTTATTTTATTATTTCCATTACTTTTCTATCAGTTTGAAATTTTGCATAATAAACAGTGAAAACAAAAGTTCTTAATCATAGGGAACGTATTATATAAAAGAGGAAAGCAATTTCTGATGGCAGAAAATTGAAGCTATTTAAGTGGCTATTGCAAAATCTGCATAAGAGATGTGAGAGGTTAAAGCAAGGCTTTGATGATGGAGATGCTGATGGGAAAGGCTTTGAGATACTTTCAATTAGAGCCACTTAGATGCAGGAGGTGAGAAGACTCTAAGGTTTAAATTTTGAGCACTTTGATGATAAGATGAATCAAACAGGTTGAAAAGAAGCAAATGTCCCAGCACACATAATGAGTTATTTTTATTAATAAAATAGGTTTGAGATTTTGGTAGCCTATTGAATTTTCCAACAGAAAGTTGATAACATAAGACCAGAACTGAGGAAAGTTGTGAAAGCTAAATGGCATTCAGATTACATTTAAAAATAAATAAATAAATAAAATGTCAGCAAGTTGTTTTGGAGAGATGAGCTCAGCTCCACTGAAATCTGCCCTCACCTTGAAAACACACACACACACACACACACACACACACACACACCCACACACCCAC
Source organism: Pan troglodytes (assembly GCF_028858775.2). Lineage (NCBI taxonomy): Eukaryota > Metazoa > Chordata > Mammalia > Primates > Hominidae > Pan > Pan troglodytes. The sequence continues at coordinate 71,429,253 of NC_072409.2, read as the reverse complement.
ACACACCCCAACCCCTTCCCTTAAACCTTTTTCCATATGGAACAAAATGCTGTCTGTTAGGTAGGTGCTAGTTGTTTTTCTTTTCCTTTACTTCCCCAAAGTACTAGATTCGTTTGTTTTATTTCGCGAAGTAGTTCTATGAAATGAGATTTGGTGGACAGTTTGGGGAAAGATTGAGTGAGAAAAGATAGAGAGAGGATCAATTTTATTGGACATAATTGTAAAGAGAAAGGTTCCAAGGAAAATAGAAGACAGCAGTTGATGGAGGAGGAGAAACATGAAGATAAGTTTGGATTTATTAAAGGGAACCTTTCTATTTTTATAAGATAGAAGTCATCCTTTCTTCCTCTATCTCTTCATCAAAACCACAAGCAAAATTTTGCTACTTATCAATGCTTTGAGATTAGAGTTGTGTCTGATTTTTGTGTGTGTTGCCAGGTTGTGCTGAGACAGACTCTAGGGATAGAGCATAGTGACATTAGGATTCACTTTTACATTTGGACTTCATACTGGGGGCTTTCAGCAGGAATTGTTGGAAGGAGTGGGATATGCATTTGTATAAAGAGTATTTTATGCTGGATTTTAGCCTTCTATTTTTGTCTGCTATTTTTAATTTGCTATGAAGAAGGCAGCAGTGGTTCTAACAAATTTTATACAAACATAAAATATGCAAAAATAAAATAAGCATGTAAAATTGTTAACAACACTGATAGTGGTATAACACCTCCAGCTGAAACAAGGAAATGCCTTTTGAAGATTCCATGGAGACATCAGATAGGGTACTAGTACAGATCGACAATTGTGTTTGAGAGAATGCAATGCTACAAAAAAGAAAGGTGATATATGTAGTTGGTCATCTTTGCAAAAATTGTGAAATATACCCTTTTTTTGTAGATCAAAATAAAAATGAGATGGTATTTATAAAATTACTTGTCACTGCTTGATAGATAGTATGATGATGATCATAATCATTGCTGTCATTGTCACCTTTGTCATAAATCATGAAAACTAAGTTGAGAGAAGCAAGTAGAAACATGGAAACACCATATGGACAGGAGAAGTTTCCACAGCCAAAGCTTGCTGTGCTACAGTAGGATGTCCCAGCATACTGGATAGGATGTATTACCTTTTCCCTAGGATTGGCAGCTGTAACTTCTATCTCCTGCAATTAGACGTCTTTGGTTACCTCCACTGGACTGAGGGATCAGGAAGGCCCATGTAATGTTGACAGATAGTCTCTTTTAAAAAGAGCAATTTATGGCTGTAGGACAAATAATCTGGCATGCAAGGAGAAATGGAACATTAGCCTGCAAATATATTGAGTAGGGACAGAGGAAAGCTCAAAGAATAGGAAGAGTATACTTGAGCCTGAATTCAATCTAATTAATTCTGAAGCTCAGCCCTCTCACTCATGGGGCATAGTTATTTGAGATTGTATTAGTTTGTTTTCACGCTGTTGATAAAGACATACCTGAACCTGGGAACAAAAAGAGGTTTAATTGGACTTACAGTTCCACATGGCTGGGGAGGACTCAGAATCATGGTGGGAGGTGAAAGGCACTTCTTTCATTGTGTCAGCAAGAGAAAAATGAGGAGGAAGCAAAAGCGGAAATGCCTGATAAACCTATCAGATCTCGTGAGACTTAATTCACTATCACAAGAATAGCATGGGAAAGACTGGCCCCCATGAAGCAGTTACCTCCCCCTGGGTGCCTCCCACAACATGTGGGAATTCTGGGAGATACAATGCGAGTTGAGTTTTAGGTGAGGACACAGCCAAATTATATCATTCCACCCCTGGCCCTTCCAAATCTCATGTTCACACATTTCAAAAAAATTCATGCCTTCCCAGCAGTCCCCCAAAGTCTTAACTCATTTCAGCATTAACCCAAAAGTCCACAGTCCAAAGTCTCATCTGAGACAAGGCAAGTCTCTTCCACCTATGAGCCTGTAAAATCAAAAGCAAGCTAGTTGCTTCCTAGATACAATGGGTGTACAGGTATTGGGTAAATATAGCTATTCAAAATGAGAGAAATTGACCAAAACAAAAGGGTTATAGGACCCATGCCAGTCTAAAATCCAGCGGGCAGTCAAGTTTTAAAGCTCCAAGATGATCTCTTTTGACTCCAGGTCTCACATCCATGTCATGCTGACGAAAGAGGTAGATTCCCATAGTTTTGGGCAGCTCCGCCCCGTGGCTTTTCAGAGTATAGCCCCCCCTCCTGGCTGCTTTTATGGGCTGGCATTGAGTACCTGTGGCTTTTCCAGACACACAGTGCAAGCTGTCAGTGGATCTACCATTCTGGGGTCTGGAGGACGGTGGCCCTCTTCTCATAGCTCCACTAGGCGATGCCCCAGTAGGGACTCTGTGTAGGGGCTCTAACCCCACTTTTCCCTTCTGCATCTCCCTAGCAGAGGTTCTCCATGAGGGCCCCACCCCTGAAGCAAACTTTTGCCTGGGCATCCAAGTGTTTTCATACATCTTCTGAAATCTAGAGAGAGGTTCCCAAACCTCAATTCTTGAATTCTGTGTACCCCCAGGCTCAACACCACGTGGAAGCTGCCAAGGCTTGGGGCTTGCACCATCTGAAGCCATGGCCCGAGCTCTATGATGGCCCCTTTAAGCCATGGCTAGAGCAGCTGGGACACAGGGCATCTAGTCCCTAGGCTGCACACAGCATGGGGACCCAGGGCCCAGCCCACAAAACCACTTTTTCCTCCTGGGCCTCTGGGTCTGTGATGGGAGGAGCTCCCCTGAAAATCTTTGACATAGCCTGGAGACATTTTCCCCATGGTCTTGGGGATTAACATTAGGTTCCTTGCTGCTTATGCAAATTTCTGCAGCTGGCTTGAATTTCTCCCCCAAAAATGGGTTTTTCTTTTCTACTGCATTGTCAGCCTGCAAATTTTCTGAACTTTTATGACCTGTTTCCCTTTTAAAATGGAATGCTTTTAACAGCACCCAAGTCACCTTTGAATGCTTTACTGCTTAGAAATTTCTTCCACCAGATACCCTAAATAATCTCTCTTAGGTTAAAAGTCTCACAAATCTCTAGGGCAGGGGAAAAATGCCACCAGTCTCTTTGCTAAAACATAACAAGAATCACCTTTGCTGCAGTTCCCAACAAGTTCCTCATCTCCATCTGAGACCACTTCAGCCTGGACCTTATTGTTCATATCACTATCAGCATTTTTGTCAAAGCCGTTTAACAAGTCTCTAGGAGGTTCCAAACTTTTCCATATTTTCCTTTCTTCTTCTGAGCCTTCCAAACTCTTCCAACCTCTGCCTGTTACCCAGTTCCAAAGTCACTTCCCTATTTTCAGGTATCTTTTCAGCAATGCCCCACTCTACTCGTACCAATTTACTTACTGTATTAGTTCATTTTCACACTGCTGATAAAGATATCTGAAACCGGGAAAAAAAAGAGTAAGTTTAATTGGACTTACAGTTTCACATGGCCGGAGAGGCCTCAGAATCATAGCAGGAGGCAAAAGGCACTTCTTTCATGGCAGCAGCAAGAGAAAAATGAGGAAGAAGCAAAAGTGGAAACCCCTGACAAACCCATCAGATCTTGTGAGATGTATTCACTATCACGAGAATAGCATGGGAAAGGCAGGCACCTATGATTCAATTACCTTTCCCTTGGTCTCTCCCACAACACGTGGGAATTCTGGGAGATACAATTCAAGTTGAGATTTGAGTGGGGACACAGCCAAACCATATCAGAGACAGACTGAGGTGATAGGAAGAACATTACTAAAATTGATTTCCTAACTAAAATATGGGAAAATCAACACATTTCTACAGGGAAAAGAGGCTGGGCTTCACACTAGATTGTCATAAAACAGCTAATACAAATGGTGTGATAGCTTCTTTTTAGAATAAGATTTTCAGCAACAACAGATCATATTTTAGCACAAACGGTCTCCAGATTGCAAGCTTCATGGAGGTGGGATCCCTGGGTTTTCTTTTGAATCTCCCCAGTGTCTTCAATACAGGCAGGACAAATATTTTTAAATTAATGAAGCAGAATGGTGACCTGAAAGGAACTTATATTAGAACCTTCTTCTAGATATGGCTCTGTCACTGACCAGCCTTTTGACATGGGAAGAGTTATTTTATTTGTAAAATGAGAAAATAGGGCGATCTTTTCTAAGCTCCTCTGTTTATAAGTCTAAGATGAATTAATTTTAAATTAGAAGTAAATAAGGCTGATGTAAACACACACAGCAACAACAAAATCAAAACATTAAATCTAGAACATATTTTCCCTGTGAAAATGAGCAGCTGTAAATAAAGCGTTGAATTTTTACACGAAGGCAAAAAAAATCTGTGCTATAAACAGTACATTTTCCCCAGTTGCTACTCCATGGCTTCTCCCAGACCCCCTCTACTGTCTGATGCACCCATTCTTTAGTTGGCTGGAATGTCTGTGGCTAGCAGCTCACAGCTGCTTTCTTTACTGGGCATTGGTTGTGGATGTAGGAACTGACTCACCCACATGTGTACTCCCTCACAGGGAGCTGCCCAAGGCCCCAGACTGGCTGCTATGGAGATAAAGGCCAGAAACTTTGCCTCAACTGAACACAACTCTTATGGGCCATTTCATCCTCAGGGCTCCCTAAGATGTGTGGATGCTCCAGCAGCAGCTACCTTGCAGGTCACTTTTTCCCACTGCTCAGTTCTGCCATTTTTCCTGCTTTAGAAGTGTAGATCTCAAGAGTTTTCCTTAGTTAACTTCCTTGGAAGCAATTCTCCATTTCAGCATCTGTTTCCATGGAACACAGTCTAAGATACAATGCAATCCAATGTACCTGTTTATATACCTAAAAAGTGTGTATATGTAAATGAACTTCAGGCTCTTTCTTGGATATTTAAATTTTCCTATGTATGTGGCATTTCTGTCCCAGCACAGATAATAATTTCAATATGAAGCTTGAACTGTCTCAGACAAGACAATACTTTAAATTATAGCCATCAGCCTAGGGTTGATGAAAGTTTCAGTCGTTTCCTTTTAGGCCAAATACGTAGTCTTAGACCTAGGATAAAGCTGGGCTTGAGAACATCATGACAAGTGCTTCCTCTTCAGCAACATGTTAGGACAATTAGAAAGGAGTCTCTGTACATAAGGTTCCCCTAATTCCCACATGTTATAAAAAGCTGAATGAAACCCTAAATGCCTGGAATTATTCTTTCATTTATGAGAGAAGAGACAAAAGGAAAGTTTTTAAAGGCATATGACAGACAGAAAGAAACATTCTGAAAGCTTAAAACAAAATTTATTTTGGATCTCAACTTTCTGATAATATAAAGAATCCCTTTCACTCATAAAAAAGCTTGGACTAAATATAACCATAATGGGTTTTAATCATTTATTTGCCCTAATTTAATTTTTACTTCTTTTAGAATAAAAAGTTTCCTTATGATTAAAGTAAGAGAAGTGGAAAAAATAAAAGCAAATTTTGTTATTCAAACAGGGAGTATGTGCAACATTTATAAATGTTTTGATATAACTTCTTTTTTTTTTAGGTAGACTCTAACTCTGTCTCTTAACCTGGAGTGCAGTGATGCGATCTCAGCTCACTGCAACCTCCACCTCCTGGGTTTAAGTGATTCTCCTGCCTCAGCCTCCTCAGTAGCTGGGATTACAGGCATGCTGCATCTTGCCCAGCTAATTTTGTATTTTTAGTAGAGACAGGGTTTTACCATTTTGACCAGGCTGGTCTTAAACTCCTGACCTCAGGCGATCTGCCGGTCTTGGCCTCCCAAAGTGCTGGGATTACAGGCATGAGCCACTGCAACTGGCCCTGATATAACATTTTTATGTGTGGATATTTCATAACAGATTGTATTCATCGCAGTTCTCTACAGGAACAGAACTAATAGGATATATGTATATATGAAAGGGAGTTTATTAAGGAGAATTGACTCACACGATCACAAGGTAAAGTCCCGCAATAGGCTGTCTGCAAGTTGAGGAGCAAGGAAGCCAGTGGTGGATCAGTCCGAGTCCCAAAACCTCAAAAGCAGGGAAGCTGACAGTACAGCCTTCAGTCTGTGACCAAAGGCCCGAGAACCTCTGGCAAACCACTGCTGTAAGTCCAAGGGTCCAAAAGTTGAAGAACTTGGAGTCTGATGTTCAAGGGCAGGAAGCATCCAGCATGGGAGAAAGGTGAAAGCCACAGACTCAGCAAGTCTGCTCTTCCCTCTTCTCCTGCCTGCTTTATTCTAGCCATGCTGGCAGCTGATTAGATGGTGTCCACCCAGATTGAGGGTGGGTCTGCCTCTCCCATTCCACTGACTCAAATGTTAATCTCCTTTGGCAACATCCTTAGAGACACACTCAGGAATAATACTTTGCATCCTTCAATCAAGTTGACACTCATTATTAACCATCACGCAGATGCAATAGTATCCATTGTTCAAGCTTTTTGGTTCTTAAAGTAATAATATAAAAGGGCAAACATGGGTGAATATGAAGAAAAACTCTGAGAGAGATGATATATTTCCTTGTAATTCTAAGATACTTTTTGTGTGGGCATGAAGTCAAATGGGAAACTATTTCTTTTGATTTTTGTTACTATCCTAATTTATTTTCTATTTTGGTCCTTTATAACAAAACCCGATCTACTTAATATTTGTAACTCTTTATTTCTAAATGGTACTGGGAACTTCAAAACTTTTGAAAACTCTAATGACCTCTCTATGGCAATCAGAAAGAGATTTTCCTAAATGCAAGGGGAAGCTAACTTTTTCATAATAACAGAATACCTCCACAAGTGTGGAGACCAGTGCCGGAAAACACCAAAGAGCTGTTTAGCTTGAACTCTTCTGGAACCCTCTCCAGATGCCTTTCTATTTTCCTCATGACTAAGTTAGGCCATCTTACGTCTTTCTCTTTTTACCTTTGGATGCATTACTTTTTCGTATTAGTTCTATTTCTTCTCTCCTGGATGAAATAAGGAAAAGATGTTACTGTAGCTATCCTCTTTTGTGCAGGATTTTGTGCAGCATGGGGCCTTCAGGGGGCATCCCAGGAGGAGCAAGGTAGAGGACAATTGGCATACAGCCAGAATTTCTGTCCAGTGCTACCCCACTTGGAAACCTGACCTCTTAAGTGGACCATTTCTTTGTCTTCCTTAAAATGGTTAGTGACGCTTTCCTTGATCTGAACAAGTAGTTTTTTTTCCACATTATACAGGAGATCTGAGTTTTTTTTCTTTTTCCTTCCTTCCTTCTGTCCTTCCTTCCTTCCTTCCTTTCTTTCCTTCTTTTCCTTTCCTTTCTTTCTTTCTTTTTTTTTTTTTGAGACGGAGTTTTGCTCATGTTACCCAGGCTGGAGTGCAGTGGCACAATCTTGGCTCACCACAACCTCCATCTCCCAGGTTCAAGTGATTCTCCTGCCTCAGCCTCCTGAGTAGCTGGGATTACAGGCATGTGCCACCACGCCTGACTAATATTGCATTTTTATTAGATGGGGTTTCTCCATGTTGATCAGGCTGGTCTGGAACTCCTGACACCAGGTGATCCACCCCCCTTGGCCTCCCAAAGTACTGGGATTACAGGCATGAGCCACCGTGCCCGGCCCTTCTTCCTTTATTTCTCGTGGTTTGCTAATCAAGCTGGCAGAAAGTTTAGGGCAATTCATGGCTACATTCAACTTCCAACATCAAGTGGTACCTTCTAGTGCTGAAATCCTATTGGCGGCTTGGTCTGTTAAAGATGTAACAAGTTTTCAGTGAAATTTTGTTTGTCCTTTGGGTTTATTACTAACAGCATGAAGAGAAATTGACTAGGCAAAATAAGCCACGTTGTCCAAGCTTTACCAGGTGAAAATCTTGGTTTGTGGTTATTTATTTGGTTATGAAATAAAATCATATACAAATGCATATGCATATGAAAATACACTTTTCATTAAAAAGCCCCAGAGTGCTCTGTCTTGTCTCTAGGCAGTAATTTGCACATTCTATATAGGTTTTCCCCATGTGTTTGTTCCAATCAAGCAAGCTTGGGGCTCAATCCGAAGCCACGCAGTTGGTGGTAGAAGGCTGGAGGCTAGTCTGCTATTTTAAGCAATATGTCTGTAAAAGTCCTATTTTGAACCACTGTTGCTTGGGGATCTCTATATTTGCTGTCCCCTAGCCACACCTCCTGCACAGCATGATGCTAAGGGAGGTCAACTTTTAACAACCTCACCCTGTTATAAATAACTAAAGGTATTCTGTGAGCAAAAAGCTATTAAGGATGACTGCCTTATCTAGACAGTTGAAGATCTGTGAGTGAGACCACTGCTAAAACACTCCCCAAATTCATGGACAGGGTGCATTTGTACTCTTACCGATCAAATTCAGGAAGTAAAATGACATTTTTCTGCAAAATATGTCTTACTCTTTATTGTGATTCTAAATTACAGGAGCAGCAGCCACACTCAAGAGAATTCCAGTGAATTGCACTATTTGTGCACAAAAAGCTGCTTAGAATGAAGGGTTAGTCTTTTCCATCATAAAAACATTTTATGTGATTGGCAAATCAGAAAGTGGTCAATCAGCAGACAGTTATAGAGATGTTTTTCATCTCTAGTAACAGCAGGATGCTAACGGAAGAGTTAAGACGAAAAGGAAAAAAAAATACATTGATTTGTTGACAGAGGCCTAGCAGCTGTCACAGTAAAACATGGTTCTCTTGCACTTAATCAATGTCAGTCTCCAACCCAATCGTTTTGTAGCCCAGATGAGAAGCAATCAAGAGGAACACCTTCATAAGCATGAAGCTTTCTAGATGGGGTTCAATGAAGTGTGTCGTTAAGCTTAGGCACTCAAAATGTGATGCATGACCCAAAGCTAATCAGAAACACTTAACCCTTTGAAAGGAGGCAGCAATTACTTGCTTATTTCTTTTTCTTTCCTCTTTTTAAGATAGAAAATACATTTCTTACTTCATCTACAATTTTTAAGACACCTGGTTTCTGTTTTGATGTACAATTATTTTCCTTGCTGGATAAGTTGAAGCGTAATCATTCATCATGGCTCCCTCTTAAAGTGTAGGGTGTTTGCTTTAAAAGCATCTCATTTCTCAGAGAGACAATGCAGGAACAGTGACTAATTTTGTTACCCATTTTTTAATGTTTTTTTCCTGTGTAGATATTTACTTCATCAAACAGTTCTTTTATTATTAGTGTCCCTGGCCCAATGATAATGGCTTGGGATATTCATGTTTCCACAAATCAAGACAAGCTTAAAGCCCTCAATCATATTTCCTGTAGAATGAGATTTAATTTCATGTCAGTTTCCTTTTCTGATGACCAGTGAGGAAGATGCTCGGGGAAACAGAATGCTAGTGACAGGTTCACTTTAATGGAGCGAAAACCTGAGCAATGTAGAGGAGATGGTGGCATTCCTGGGCCACCACACTCCTCTTCACCCAAGAGAAGTCAAGTCATAAGGGCTTATGTTTCTTTCTAGTTCTCACAAAAATAGTACTCTTAGATTGTGGTGGAGGGGGTTGGTTGAGTGTGGGCTATGAACTATCTGGAGAAAACCAAAAACACAAAAACCTTGTTTCCTTACTTATTGTGAATATCAAAGACAGAAGACTGTGATATCTGTCTTTTCTGTCATTTTTCATTTTAGTTGTTCTCAGAAATAATCTGTGGGTTAAGGGAATGAGAGTGACAGAAAGAGAGTGTGGGTGAGGCAGAGTGAGAGACCAAAAGGACTTGATAGTATGCAATGAGAAAAAAAAATATGCAATAGAGATTGAAAAATATAAAATTCCTATACAGTAGTTCATGCTTGACATTGCCAGAACAATTTTTAAACAAAAAATAGATAAATTAAAATGTGCTTTGATAATTAAGACAATTGTATATTCATAGGATTATTGCTGGTAAATTTTTTTTTCACAAGTTAGATACAACCTATGAATGAGTAGATTATAATCATGAGAGTCATGAGCTTTTATGCAGGGTTTCTTACTGGTCAGGTAGGCCACTATGAATCCATGTTTTAATTAATGACAGTTCAATTATTTATCCCAAAGTCCAACTCTCTTTTTTTTTTTTTTTTTTTTTGAGACAGAGTCTTGCTCTGTTACCCAGTCTAGAGTGCAGTGGCGCGCTCACTGCAAGCTCCGCCTCCCAGGTTCATGCCAGTCTCCTGCCTTAGCCTCCCGAGTAGCTAGGACTGCAGGTGCCCACCACCACACCCAGCGAATTTTTTTTTTTTGTATTTTTAGTAGAGACGGGGCTTCACCATGTTAGCCAGGATGGTCTTGATCTCCTGACCTCATGATCCACCTGTCTCGGTCTCCTAAAGTACTGGGATTACAGGCGTGAGCCACCGTGCCCCACCTCCAAACTCCAGTTCTTATTTGACATATGATATGGTTTGGCTCTGTGTCCCCACTGAAATCTCATCTTGTAGCTCCCATGATTCCCACATATTATGAGAGGGACCCTGTGGGAGGTAATTGAATCATGGGGGGGCAGGTCTTTCCCGTGTTGTTCTTGTGATAGTGAATAAGTCTCCCAAGATCTGATGGTTTTAAAATGGAAATTTCCCTGCACAAGTTCTTTCTGTTTGCCTGCTGCCATCTATGTAAGACATGTCTTGTTCCTCCTTGCCTTCCATCATGATTGCGAGGCTTCCCCAGCCACATAGAACTGTAAGTCCATTAAATCTCTTTCTTTTGTAAATTACCCAGTCTCGAGTATGTCTTTATCAGCAAAGTGAGAATAAACTAACACAACATACAAATACTTTTAATATCTTTTCCACATTTGTGAGAGTTTGGTTTCTAATATACAGAAATCACAATTTATTCTGACTAGTAAGATGAAAACAAAACAAGACAAAAGTTTAAAAATAGGGTAGAGGGGCTGAGCATGGTGGTTCATTCCTAAAATTCTAGCATTTTGGGGGGCCAAGGCAGGAGGATCACTTGAGTCCAGGAGTTCAAGACCAGCCTTGGGCAACACAGCATGACCCCATCTCTACAAAAAAATTGTAAAAAGTAGATGGGTATGGTGGCATGCAGCTGTAGCCCTGGTTAGTTGTGAGGCTAAGGAGGGAGGATCATTTGAGTCCAGGAGTTTGAGGTTACTGTGAGCTATGATTGTACCACTGCACTCCAGCCTGGAAGACTGAGCAAGATCCTGTCTCTAAAAATAATAATAATAAATTAATTAAAAATAAAAGTAGGATGAAGGACCAAACAGATTTTTATGTGTCTTTGCATATGGATATGACTGCATAAAGCAAAACAAATGCAGGACCATCACCATAAAGAGTATGCTCAAGTTTTTCAGTGAGCAGGAGTCAGACCATGGAAATGTATCATTTAGAAACTGTTGTAGGACTTTCTCCTTAGTTCAGCTAAAAGATGTGCTTTTGTCACACGACCATGAAAGTTTAGGCTCGCAGACACTTTGAAGGGTGAGAAGGACAGGGTTTATTGAGAGCAAAGGGAAAAAAGGGAAATAAGGGCTTTCAGCAAAGCAAGAGTCCTGCTAGCAGGCTTCCACCTCACAAATTGAAACCCTGGTTACCACCCCAGAACAGGAGAGGCCAGGCTCTTCCCCACTGCAAATGGTGCAAACTTCCTGAAGCTCCACCCCAGTGCGCACTCCTCCCAGTGGGCAGGCCGGTCAGAGGTTCTCCGGGGACCCCTTTATACTTGGCTGTCTCATAATCACTTTTTGCAAATTCAAGACACATAAGAAACCATTGATATTTTTCTTTATTGTGAACTGTCATCATCTTTCCTTCCTTTTTTATTATTATATATAAAATAATATTTGAAATACTTTCACAGGGTATTTATGACCCCTGTCTCTCTAAGCCATTTTGACTTCATAAATTCTTAAGTTACTCACAATAGCAAGTTCTTCTTTAACAAACATATTTAGGAGCAGAGCTGTGGAGACTGTGGAGAGATAATATATTGATAAATCCTTAACGCCCTTTTCTCTTAAGATTTTGACCAACTTCCCCTCTCAAAATGTCTGGATCCAAAGGATTTATCATCTACCAAGTTATATGAGCAAGTATAGTGCAGAACATCTGTACCACCTGCATACTTGTCTAGGCTAATCTTATATTTGCGCCTTAATGGGGTGTTAGCACTTTTATTTTACATATCCAATACTTCTTCAATGCTGGAGCTTTTGTCTCCAGAAGCCTTTGTGGAAAATGTTTATTTTCATCCTTATCAGTACTACTACAATATTTATCAGATCTGAAGTGTTAGATTATCTTTATTATCAGTTTGTCAGGGCCTAGTCTAAAAAGACATTGATAGTTACTGAAATGCTACTATGGAGACTAGGAATTCAACTTGGATAAAGATGGGCTGTTTACATTGTCCAGACACAATTAGACAAGCATTGTTAGTGCTTTTTTTCCTTAATAAGGAGACCTGTTAAACACCTGAATAATGGCACAGCCCGCTACATCAATGAATAAGACAAGAATTTCACATGCAGCTCCCAGTGAGGTTATGGGAAACTCCAATGGGATGGGAGCCACTGGCTTTACATACTGCAGTATACATGTTTTATATCTGATCATGAAAATTTCAAACATATACAAGAGTAGGGAGAATAGTGAAACGAATGACCCGGACACCTATCCCCTAGATTTCACAATGGTTACTCTTTAGCTGTATTTTCTTTATAGAACACAAACATACAATTTTTCTTTTTTTCTGCTTAAGTAAAACAGGCACGTTTTGAATATATGTGTTCTTGTATTAATCTGCTGTCATGCTGCTAATAAAGACATATCCAAGACTGAGTAATTTATAAAGAAAAAGAGGTTTAATGGGCTCACAGTTTCATATGGCTATGAAGGCCTCACAATCATGGCAGAAGGCGAGGAGGAGCAAAGTCAGGTCTTACGCGGCAGCAGGTAAGACAGAGCTAGTGCAGGGGAACTCCCATTTATAAAACCACCAGATCTCATGAGACTTATTCACTATCATGAGAACAGCCTGGGAAAGATCCACCCGCATGATTCAATTACCTCCCACCGGGTCCCTCCTGCAACATATGGGAATTATGGGAGCTAAAATTCAAGATGAGATTTTGGTGGAGACACAGGCAAACCATATCAGTTCTGTACAACAGAAGATGTCTATTTTGAAATCACTGCAGCATTATATCCATTGTGTGTTCATCTAGCTCATTTTCATGCTGCAAATACTGGTGGGAATAAGACTATAGTTTATAGCCTTGGTCATAGACAAGAATCAAGTCAAATGAAGTAGAAGAAAAAGAGAGTGTGATCTACAACCTAGGAAAGATTAAGACAAAGATAAGTTCAGTCTCCAAGTTGGGAGCAAATACAGCTGATAACTCCATAGGTATTAATAGTTGTAATCAGTATTTAAAGCAAATAAAGAATTAGCCAGATGTATCTCATTAATACCTATGGAGTTATCACAGGTAATATGAGTTGTCAGAGACAAAGTGTCTCACATGATACACCAAGTGAATGTTAAGAATCTTAAATGTCATTTTTATTGTGGTGACATTCTTTATTTTTCATTTGAGGATATAGTTTTATAATGGTGTTAGCTATTCATGGAAAATATGGTTAAAATTGCTAACACTCAATGTCTTAGTCCATTCAGGCTGCTATAATAAAAATACCATAGACTGGGTGGCTTATATACAGCGGAAATTTATTTCTCACATTTTTGGAGGCTGGGAAGTTCAAGATCAAGGTGTTGGTACATTTGGTGTCTGATAAGGGACCTCTTTCTGATTTATAGGCAGTCATCTTCTCACTGTAACCTCACATGGAGGAAAGGGCAAGTGAACTTCCTGGGGTCTCTTTTAAAACAGCGCTAATCTCATTCATGATGGTGCCACCCCCATGGCCTAATTACCTCCCAAAGATCCCCATGTCCAAATGCCATCCCACTGGGGGTTAGGATTTCAATATATAAATTTGAGGGGGACATAAACATTCAGTCCATAGCATGTATGCTGTACAAATTGGAATATCTAGTCCAAGTTCTTGGGTAGACATATTCTTGCTAATATTACATTTTTAAATTCACAAAACAAAAAGATATATGCATAAGATGCAATGAAGGGAAAGCAAGGCTTGAATCTAGTGTCCCTTTAGCTCTAAGAGGGTTTCTAAAAACTGGAGGAAACTTAGATGTACCTGGAAAGTGTACAGTACTTTTTTGCCTCCTGGGGACATTGTTCACATTGGGATACATCTGGCTAATTCTTTATTTGCTTTAAATACTGATTACAACTATTAATACCTATGGAGTTATCAGCTATATTTGCTCCCAACTTGGAGACTGAACTTATCTTTGTCTTAATCTTTCCTAGGTTGTAGATCACACTCTCTTTTCTTCTACTTCATTTAACTTGATTCTTGTCTATGACCAAGGCTACAAACTATAGTCTTATTCCCACCAGTATTTGCAACATTCTCTGAATGTTTGCACCCCAGTCGGCTTTCCTTACGACCTTAATCGGTGATCAATAAAATATTTTCTTACATTTTAATTTAAAGAAAACTTTTCCATGTAGTCTGCTCATATGTTGTTGGCTCAGCCCTAAGGTTTCCATATCGATCAGTTAATCTTATTGTGCTCCTTTGAAAGATGGTGGATGTGGATGTTGGGCTAACTGTGCATCAGTTTACACCTCTGAACAGTGGGCTGGCAAGAATTCTGAGCTGAGGTTTCTCCAAAGACAATATTGTTATCATAATTGAATTAGTTAGGGTTAAAGTAAGGTTAAGCACCTAGTGCACAACTTAACTAACACATGGTAGGTGCTCTATAAATGTCAATGTTCCATCCATTTCCTGCCTATCAGAGACCGAGGGAAAAGGAGGGAGGAAGGGAAAGAGAGAGAGAATCTAATATGTGTTGTACTACAAGATTTTTCAGATTCAATATAGAAGAGATTGTGTCCTTTCACAGCTGCCCACATTATCTTGTTGAATTTAGCTATTGCCTTAGCTGTGCTTACCTATAGAGGGAAGCATGGGTGACAGCTGCCTTCAGCAGTTTGCTCAGAACTGAATTTAGATGTGTGATTGCCATATCATAGAGGTCCTACAAACTCTCAGTAGGGCTAACACATCTTCCATTTGGGTTACTAAACCAGAGATGCTGGCATCTCTAAATGAGATTCTACAATGTAGAAAAGGAAAACCCACATGTCCATTACAATCAATAAACAGTTTCTGAACATCTCCAATGACATATCACTAAGCTCTCAGAGGGTTGCAAAAATGATTCACGCATAGATCATATTTCTTTCCATTCAGCAGACACACACACACACACACACACACACACACACACACGTAGTCACATTCTGAAAGGATGGCAGTATAACTTCTGATTTACAAGTCTGGTCTGTTCATCTATAACATGCTGTATTCCCAGATGACATACTAAAGAGTCTCCTACGTAATTGTCACATCTATTTGCTCCCGGTTCTCTTTATATCTTTATTTGAGGTAAATGGCTCACAATTGTTCTCAGTTGACACATTTTTTGTCCGTTTGCACATGAAAGCACGTGGAATGAGCAGACATGGCGGGAGAGTGGCATGAAGGTCTGTGGAGCTGGTGAAGAGAGCATGGGCTCCATGCTAATGGGAGAAGTTAATAGAAATCAGGTTTACCAAATCTTTTCCTCAATGTGTTATTAAAAAGGAAGATGCACAGCTTTTTAGTTATTTAGTCACCTGTATATGCAAAGCATTTGAAAAGTAACTCTGAATGTTATTTGTATCAATGGAAAGTGGCGAATCATCACATTTCAATAATGCCGTATGTATGGGAATGATAAATGAGCAAGTGATTGGTGTTGGGGTAATGAAAGGAAATGCAAGCAATGCAGATGTTGCTCAGCTCCAATGGTAAGGCACATTTGTCAGGAAATTCCCACTCAGAGCTTTATTTATTTCCCCTTCCTCCACTCACCATCTATCTTATCTTTTTGCTTAATTACAGCCCAAAGTATTTTTAGGAGGTTAAGGTCAAGTGTTGCAGAAATATAACTGATAAATTTTTCTCTAGTTTTCTGTGTTTTCTTTTATGTTTTATATAAGTGTGTTCCTATTTTCAATGCTGTTTTATGCTTAGTTCTTATATGAAATTTTTATTTTATTTGAATGTAAAACTTCTTTACATTTTGCATTGAGTATTGTACAGTCTTGGTTTGTGGTTTAGTTCATAATTACTAGGTAACAAAGTTAGAACTCTGAATGGTTTCTGAATATTGGATTTCCAAATCCACTCTTGCCAAATGAAAATTCACGTATGTGTTAGTTATCATAGCTAAAGAGAAGAGATTAATGGGAGGTGCTTTAGATATGAAAAGAATAAAAATAAGGGTCCAATCAATGTACATCCTATGTGAAAGATAAAGTACATTTCTGGAATTATTTAGAGAATAATTTTCTCAAAAATTGAGCATATTGTCTTTGAAAAAATATCAAAATTATTTGTGCTGTGCTTTTCCTTTCTTGTTTGGTATAGCTCATGGTAAGCAAGGAAAGAAAAATATACTATATTTTACCATATTTTTTTCTGGAGTAAGATTATGAATGTTGTATGAGCAGAAGCATAATTTTGAATCAATTTGGGCTGCCCTCAGCCCTCTCCCCTACCCCAGAGCTAGTTTTTAAACTACATAAAACATTCGTCTGGAGTCCATTAAGAATTTATTATATATCAACTGTACATACCCTCTGTTGCTATAGGGTGTGGAAACTTGAGTGCAAATGAGAGGATATGGCTTCATTAGTTTACTGTGATGGCTGTAACAAATTAACACAAGCTTGGTGGCTTAAAACAACAGAAATGTATTCTCTCACAATTCTGCAGGTCACAGTCTGAAATTAAAGTGTGTCGGCAGGGTCGCACTCTCTCTGAAGGCTCCAGGGGAGAGTTTCTCTTTGCCTCTTTCAGCCTCTGGTGGTATTCCACGGCTTGTGGATGTAATCACTCCAGTCTCAGCCTCTGTCTTCACATGACCTTCTCCTCTTCTCCCTGTGTGTCTCTTGTAAGGACACTTGTCACTGGATTTAGCTCTTACCTGGATAAGATCACATTCACACACTCCAGGAATTAGAGCATGGGTATATCTTTTTGGGTCCACCATTCCATCCTCTACAGTGGCTTAGGTGAAGCTATGCTATCAAGGCTGCTAAAAAATATTCAGAGTTGAGATTTGATGTAGTAAACAGCATCAAAAGTAGTGGAAAAGTCATTTTCCACTTTGTAGAACCTTCCCAATATTTTACTTTGACCATCTTTTCTCAGCACTACCCCAGCTTGTCTGCTTCCTCTTACTAAGCCAGCAAAACTTGTCCTGCAGCTAGACTCATGTCTGCTATATAGTATGTATGTGATGACTAGTTGGTAAATGAATGGAAATGAACTTTCTGTTTTATAGGTTTTATTATGGAAGCAATATGTGGTTTTTGAAAGTTTTCCAAAATATGGTTTGGAATTATAATATTAGAACAGCTTTTTTTTTTTTTTTGAAGGATCTATTTCCCAAACATTCAGTCACTTCTCCAAGTGTGATATGTCCCACCAAGTAATGGTCACTTTTAGAAATAAAAAATCAATGAATCTTTGGACCAGGAGAGAGGCATGCTAAATCCACATGTAAAGATTGTACAAAGGGACAGACCTAACATTTAGAGCATCCTAAATTAGCTAAATGAGGGTGCACGAGAGGAGTTTGAGAAAAAGTGGGCATCAGCAGGGAAGACCATGAGGAACTTGGTGAGAGTCCTATTTGTAGAAAGTGAATTGATTCCAGAGATTAGGATGATTAGGTGGATTATATTGTTTAGTTTACTTTTTATAAAAATAAAAATAACTGTTTTTTTTCTACCTTCCACTATAAAGATATTATTAAACTATCTTTACATACAGAAACATAAGGAAGAAAACAATTCCTGTAACTTTACAACTCAGAAATAAATTTGTGTATGCATGTGTGGCTTGAATGAGTTTTCCTCCAAAATTCTTACGCTGAGATTTAAACCCCAAGGTGATGGTATCAAGATGTGGGGCCTTTGGGGAAGTGACTGTCATGAGGGCTCCCCTTTTATGAACTAACCCTCACCATACACCAAATCTGACAGTGCCTTAATCTTGGACTTTCCAGGCTTCAGAAGGGAAGTTTTTGTTGCTTATAAATTACTCACTCTTAGATATTTTGTTATAGCAGCACAAACAGACTCAGATAATATCAAGGACGGTTTATAGTTAAAGGTTGTTGTTCTGGGGGGAAAGTTGAATTCATAGAGAAGAAAAGAAGTGAGTCCTTCAGCTGCAGAATCAGAGCTAACCATAAGTAGTAGTGAGTCCAGATGAATCCTGAGGTCAAATGCCAGAGAGATTAGAAACAACACAAAACAAAACAAAGCAGGAACTGTGTTGTGAGATGAGGTAGGACAAATGGTTTATAAGGTTTGCTTTTGTATAGTGCTGTTAGCTTGCCATGACAACAGTCCTGGTAGGTCAGGGGAGCTGAGAAGTATCAGACAGCATGAGATTCAGGGGAAATTAGTAGAGGAGTAGAAAGGAGATTCACTGGGCTGGGCGTGGTGGCTCATGCCTGTAATCCTAGCACTGTGGGAGGCCGAGGTGGGCAGATCACCTGAGGTCAGGAGTTCAAGATCAACCTTCCCAACATGGTGAAACCCCATCTCTATTAAAAACAAAAAAAAAATCAGCTGGGCATGGTGGCAGGCGCCTGTAAACCCAGCTACTCAGGAGGCTGAGGCAGGAGAATTGCTTGAACCTGGGAGGCGGAAATTGCAGTGAGCCGAGATCATGCCATTACACTCCAGCCTGGGCAACAAGAGCAAAACTCTGTCTCAAAAAAAAAAAAAAAAAAAAGGAGATTCACTAATTTAAGAAATTGTTGAAGCAATAATTTAATCATGCCAAGATTAACATGGCAACTAATTATCACAATAGTTTCCATACCAGAATATGTATTACTTTATTTAATGATTTGTAGCCTGATCACTTCTAAAAATGTTTGCAACAGCTTTCAAACTAGAATTGTTTGGAATTGCACATAATTGTAATCATATTGTTCTGGGTCTGGCCTTGCTACCTAAGTCACTATTTCTTATTTGGAGGAAAGGGAATTGAACTTTGAGTGGATTCTGATGCACACCTAGCGTTAAGAGCCACTATTCTGGGGTGGCTGCACTCTGAGTGGAAGCAGTTCTCAGTGTCAGGGGTATGGGTTGATTTGAGGAGCAGGATCGAACCCTGTGAGATGTCATTGGTAGAAACAATCAAGGTCATTGGGGTTAAGCTTCAGTTTGTGGGACCCATAATGAGGAAGCCATTTTGGAGATTTGGACTCAGAGCCCTGGTCATGGGGAGAGTCAGACAGAACAGCCACACACATTTGGGATTAGGTACAGTGGCAGCCTTGTGAGTTGCCATGAGAGCCTCAGAGGAATAAATTCTCCCCAGACACAGAAGATGCTTCCAGGTTTGAGTGTTCATAGGGCAGTTGTGCTTATCCCACAGCCAGGCTAGATTTTCTTGGGTGTATGAACTAGCAGGGTCAGGCCTGTCAAGGGCAGAATTTTGGTACCTGTATCTGGGCAGGACGGGCTGGCAGGAAGAGACACATCTGGAACTAAGACTTGTTCAGCCCCTTTTTTTGTTTGAAGGATTAATGGAGTTTGCATGTAATAGCTCAAGAGAGCCTGTCATTGCCTGAGTTAACTCCCCTTTGCTGGGGAGAATGACTGCTGAATGCATAACACAAAAGGATGCATTTTCATAGAATTTGAGTTACCCTCTTAATTCCTAAGCCCAGAATGCTTAGAATTATCTTCGGCACCACCCACTTCAAATCTGACATCTAGTCAGCTATTTGGTAAAGCAAACTCACTCACTTTAGCAGACAGTGAAATAAAAAGTTGTGTGTTGTGTGTGTACTATATGTTGTGTGTGTATGCGTCTGTGTCAGGAGTGGAGGTGATGAAGAGGTGAAAGATTCTTGGGAAAAATAGCCAAATACTCCGTGGATATAAACAGCAAAACCACTGTACCACCACCAGTTAAAATACAAATAGGAGTTTGGTTAAATGAAGCTATCAAAGAATGATTTCATGTCACTTAAGATTAAAGATAATCTAAATCAAGGGTATATAAAAAACAATACTAAGATATAATCGCTAATTCAGAGGCAAGGGTTTTTGTTTGTTTGTTTTTGAGGGTGGAAAGAAATACTAAAGAGAATTTGGAAATTGAGGAAAGTAAATCTCTATAAAGGTCAGATTTTAAAGGACAATGGCAGTTTTCAAGTTTGGACTAAGGAGAGTATGATATGGTGTGGTTGTGGGCACTCCTGTGTGCTGATTAGCTATGACAAAAAGCAGAGGATGACAGGCCTTTAGCAGTGATTATTGCTGATGGGTGAAGGAGGATTCCTGGGATTCAGAGCAGGCCGGGTCTCTGACAACAGCTTTTGGCTCACTGACTTTCAATCCTCACAGGTCGACTTGGCCTGATCAGTTATCTTCAACTCAGGGTAATAGCAGTAATTTTCGCTTTATTCATTTTTGCCTCTTGGCTGGAGATTCTTTAGCACATCACTTAGTGAAGGCCTTGGCCAGTTGCTGTCAGCTTTTGATGAAAAGAAGACTTTTGATAGTGACTAACATTTTAAGCTCTCATATCTGCCTTTGACTCAATCAGTTATTTTCCGGGTTATTTTACATGTGATTTATATTGGAACAGATGATCCATCCTTCCTTGCTGTTTCTCTCCCTTCCTTCCCTTCCCCAATATCTCTCACTCTCTCTTTTTTCCTATTATCTGTCAAGAAATATTTTTACCATATGATATAAATAGGCAAAAATAAATTATGACATTTTGGGAAAATATCAGCTGCCCTTTCCTTATGTGCTAATATTCTAAAGCTCAGTATTTTCTTCCTGTGGAAAATCTGAAAAATTAAAGAATACAGTGGCCATAGTGAGTGTGGTTTCTATAAAACATTTTCAGTCTTACAGATCTATGTGGGTGACTCTGATCTCACAGGAGCACCCTCTTAATTGATTCACACATTTCTCCAAGCAAATTCCCTTTAGCTATACTGGACTCATACCTAAAGTTTTACAGAAAATGTATCCTAAAGAGTATATATATTTTTAAAACTTTTCAAACGTTGAACATCAATAAAATAATGTAAAAATACCTTCCCTCCATGCTGTTTGTTGGACACCTTCTCTCAGGCCTCTGAGTCACCAGTCTTGGCAAGTCTAGTGAAAAGATGAGTTCTCTCTGCCTCAACGTGGGCGTTCCAATAGTGCAATGCCGCTTCTGAAATGGCTGTGATAACGGGACTCTCTGTTTTGTTCTTATTGCCACTGTTCTAGTTATGGTCCCATCATTGGTCGTACAATTGCAATCCCAGTCTCTCCCCTTTATTGTCTCTGTTTTATACTGTCAGCATAGATTCCTTCTAAAATTTTCACTTTGTCCCTAGAAACAGTTAAATAACTCCTAGTACACCAAGTCAGGAATGAAAGTTAATTACCATAAAATGAAATGTGATATCTCCTCAGGATTCTAAGAGCAACTTGAGATTTTTGAAGCATATTTAAAGAGATGGTTTGGGTGGAATATGAATATTTTAAGTTGAAACAGAAAAAACATAATGGAAAATCCATATATATGTTTGGTTTAACTTCATTTCAATATATATATATATTGCCTTATTCATCAGATTAAAACTATATTAATATCTGAAATAATTTATGAAAGATATTACTTGGCCACCAGAAGAAACCTATATTGTTCAGAAAATTAAATATGAATATATTTTAAATATTATATAATTATATTTATAAATATAATTATAAAAATATAACTGTGGAATTTAGAAAAAATCAGCAAACTTCAAGTGGTCAAGAATTCAGAATTTCATAAAATGTGAAAAATGTACTTTCTGAAAATATGGTAATATGAATGTAAATGTACATACATAACAGTACAATAATCTAAATTAGGAAATTAACATTAATTATTATTATTTTACAGACTTTATTCAACTTATGTGAATTGTCCCAGGAATATTCTTTTTTTTAACCCAAAATCAAATCCAGGATTACATGTGGTACAGATTGAGTATCCCTTATGCAAAATTCTGAAACAAAATGCTAATGTTTCATGTTTCATATTCTTGGGATTTGGGAATATTTGCATGTCTGTGCTGAAATGTCTTGGGGATGGGACTCAACTCTAAACATGAAATTCATTTATGTTTTATATATACATCATATATATGTATAGCCTGAAGGTAATTTTATACAATTTTAAATAATTTTGTGCATGATAAGAACCTATAGTTGGAACCCATCACATGAGATTGGGTGTGAATTTTTATTCCTGGGGCATTATGTCACTGCCCCCAAAATTTTGAATTTTGCAACATTTTTGATTTTTGATTTTTGGATTAAGGATTCTCAATCTGTATTTAGTTGATGTATCTCATTAGTCTCCTTGATCAGTTATTGATTTTGGGACTGCAGCAAATAAGAATCAGTGACAGTCCTCATCTCTCCACCTTTTGCCAATAAATAAATAAATAAAACAAAGCAAAATCCAAATCCTGAAGTCTTAAGAGGCTGAATTGAGATTCTAGAAGCCACTAGGAAATGATATATTACCTACTTCTTGGGCTTCCCAAAGCAATAACAAATTTCCTAGAGACTTTGCTCTCCATTATACAAGTCATGAAAAATGGATTTGGGAATCTCCTGAGGCTTGCTGGACAGCTAATTGGAATGCCAGTGGTAAATGAACAGATTTGCTCAAGCATTGTGCTATTACCTGCTATCTTTTTCATTACGTCTCTAGCTCATGATCCTGCCAGGCAAAATCAGGATATAGCATTTGGCCCTCTGCTGAACAATCAGGCAGTATTTGAGGAAAGTCATCTCTGTATAATG
This sequence comes from Pan troglodytes, assembly GCF_028858775.2. Classification (NCBI taxonomy): domain Eukaryota; kingdom Metazoa; phylum Chordata; class Mammalia; order Primates; family Hominidae; genus Pan; species Pan troglodytes. The sequence continues at coordinate 71,406,262 of NC_072409.2, read as the reverse complement.
TGCCAGGCCAAATAACAGTGAAAGGATTGTGGGCACGAACAAACAGGATGTAGAAGGAACTAAATCAAATCATCTGTGCAAAGAAAACATTAGAGTTGTTCCCAAACTGTTATATCTTAAAAAATAAATACAAAAAAATTACAGCATCAAATGTTTCAATCCTAAAGTAACTTTTGACACTGCAAATTAGCATCTTGTTCTTAGCTCTAGAACATTAATGATGGCTATTAAAATATATATTCAGTTTAGACATTTATCGCACCTGTTCATTCTCTATGTAATTGGTATTTAAATACAGAAATTAGGAAAACATAATCCTTATTCTGAGGATGTTCATAGTCTAGGGTATGTTGTCAAATAGAATCTGATGCCAGCCACATTTGTAATTTTAACTTTTCTAATAACCATGTTAAAAACAGAAAGGAACAGGTGAAGTTAATTTTAATAACTTATTTTATTTTACCCTGCATCTTGAAATATTTTATTATATTATCTCATTATAACATGAAATATTATTAATAAGTCATAAATTTTGTGTTTACTTTCTGGGTCTTCAAAATTCGGTGTGCATATTATACTGACAGCACATCTCAATTTAGACTGGCCACATATCAAGTGGACTTGCTCCATAGGACAAAGACTATATCTTATAACAAAGAGCATTTCTATACTAAATACATTTGTATTTTTAGTATTTTCACCTTTCAAATGAATGAATAGAAACAGTGAAAGAACTAATCACTGAGACATCTGAGCCAAGTCTTGAAGGTATGCTGGATCCACTTGGGAGTAAAGGAGAAGAGAATGGGAAAAAGCAGGAAAATATTGCCAGGTGGAAGAATGAAGACACACAAAGGCCTTGAGATCTGAGTTTAATTTCAAAAGAAGCTGCTTTTCCTCTAATCACAAGATATGAATTTATCTCATAATTGAAATAATCTATTAAGTTTTCTCACAGTCTTTTGATCGCACAAAATTTTGGAGAAAAACACGATAGAAATAAAGTGTAGAAGTGACTAACTGTCAGGGTGGTTTGCGCCAGACACTTAATTAATCTGGAGAATTCAGGTCAATTTTCTTTGCCGCTTCATATTAACCAGGTTCTTTCCATGAACAACAACAACAAAAATGTGTGTGTGTGTGTGTGTGTGTGTATGTGTATGTGTGTGGTTTATATTTCCTGAGATTAGTGCAGAAAGAAGAGTTCAGAATTCTGATGCAGTCTGACATTATTAAATTAAGTTTTAGCTTTTTAAAAAATCAAATGAGTATCGGCAGCATTCTCATAGCTTTGAAGTGAATTGACTACAGAGTGACATTTCTAAAATCCACTGACCGATGCCAAGTCCTTGTGAGGAAGAAAACAGATTGCTCCATCTCGGTGGAAAGAATCATGTACTCACATGTATGTCAATAACTTTTCCTCAGGGGCCTCTTTTAAGTCTCATTCAAACTTACCACAAACTAATGTACAGTCATTTTCTCTAGTTTATTTTTGTCCTCGTCCTGTAGATAAACGATGAGTTTATGTATCTAATGCTATTAGTTAGCAACCACTCACACAGCTCGCAAGCTAAGTAAGGAAAGAAAAAATAATAATAAAAGAAGAAAAAGCTATTTGAAAAATGCAGGAGTTGAATATAGCACCCTTTTATCTAACAAGTTTCAAATATGCAGACCTTTCTTTTATAAAGAAAGAGGGTCAGTGAACAATCCTAGAATTGAAAAGCACACCAGCCTCACTGAATTGCTCATTTTCCTCAGGAAATAGCAAGAAAGGTGAAAATGAAGACTGCGTCCAAATGCAAACCCACTCAAATGAAGTGTGAACGGCAATCAATGTTAGCAGTGGTCTGGCAGCCTTGGTTCCAAACAGCAAGTAAAGACAGCAAGTGCCTCAGTGTCACTGCCAGCCCTGCTCTGTGTGCTTGTCTATTCTGGTGGTGGGATGCAGTTGGTGCACACACAGAGCAAAAGGCCTGTCTTGTATCCATAATGAGAGGCAGATTCTGCACTAATTATTCTGGCAGAGAGCTTGTGCAAAAGTGATGTACGGCATTTTTCTGAGGACTGCTTACTGTTGTTATGCTCCTTTTCCATCTTGCGATCTATATGTAAGACACATGTGGAAAACTTGAAAATGAATGGTTATGTGAAAAATTCATACATGAAAAGCAACCCTTTTTATTCATACTAGATATGCTAGCTTTTATTTTAAAGGCTAAATTCTCTTAAAATTTCCTTTTCTGGAAAGACCTAAAGTCCTTGTGCAAGCAAATTATTCAATTCCACACATGACGTTGTACTTTTTCTTTAGCCAAATGAAGCAGGAAGCTTACAAAAAGTGGACTTACATTTATAATAGTTAATGTTGTAAACAAATCCACTCAGATTTAACAAGTTTTTGCCAATGCTAATCCAGAGCAAGACATCTAAAAATAATCTCTGCAAAGTCAACAGACATTACATCATAATGTAATACCATTCTATTCGTAAAATATTTCAAAGTTGGAAGGGGAGAAAAATCTTAATGGACATGCTTTTAAGTTCTCATGAAAAGCAGGACATAAATCTGTTGTGAATCCCATGTCGATTTGGATGAAATTCAAAATTAGCCAAACATTTGAATTAAATTTGTAGGGCTATCACCTTATACTATTTTACTAAGCTTCAAGAGATGAGGGGGGAAAGTGGTGACAATGTCACAGCAAAGGCAATACAAAATAAAACAGAAAACCACATTTTGAATAACCTTTACCAAGTATTATCAGAATTTAAATAAATAACCTCTTGAATATGATAGAATTTTCCTCTTGTAAAACCTAAAATATGACCAGCTAGAAAAAAATAAAAACGGGAATTTTTTTTAACTTCAAAAGTAATACCACTGCGACATCCAGTAACATTAATGACCCTGGACAGACATATAAAACAAGAATAAAAGAAAAAACTACCCTCAGTATGAGAAAAAAAATCATAAAGCTCATGAACTTTTTTTCCATAAAAGAATTATCATCAAGCAATATAGTTCTTAAAAGTAAGGCAGTAGATTAAAAACAGATGGTAATACACAAAAAAAGAACAAAAAATGAGAGAGAAAATTAACATCCACAATAAATCTTTACCCAAATGTAGGAAAATACTTTATCCATTCAAAAGCCCCTGAAAGCATCAATGCCCATATGTGGCTGACACTATTTGTTGACTGTTATGATAGGCATTACCAGCCCCTATGGCATTTGTTACCTTCTACCATAAAGGCTAGAAAAACCCATTACTCATTTTCCCAGCATTCCTGGCAGTAAGAAGTGACCACATGACACAACATGAACAAATATGTTGGAAAAGTTCTGAAAAGATTTTTACATTCCTGATAAAAGAGAGAGAAGTAGCTGACATTTCTCTCCTCTTCTCCCCAACCCCCACCTCTTTTTTAATGACTTAAATGTGACTATGATGTTTGCAGCTGTGATAACATCTTGTGATCTTGCAGGGAAGGTAAACATAGATTTCTGAAACATCATCTTTCATACCTTTGATGTGTTGAATCGTTGCCAACTGTCACACACCTCTATATTGTAATTTACACAAGAAAAATAAACCTCTATTTAAATCATTGAGATAGGTTTTCTGTTACTTGTGGCCAAAAATATTACTAACTGATCAACACAACAAAATCATTTTCTGGAAATCATCAGAAAAAGATAAATTACGTTTCATGTTATTGGAGTTTAGGGGGCTAATAAGTAGCAATCCTGTTCCTTGAGTTTGGAACCAACTGAGAGTCACAGTATTCATACAGAAACCAAAATATTAACATTATTACAAGTTTTATTTTGAAGGGTATGGTTTCAGGCTGGATGGAAATTCATTGCTAATAAGCATCCCATAATTAGATAGATTTGAATAACTGGCATTGACATGTAAAGCTTACATCCTGAAATAACTCAGATATTCTTTCTTCATGAGAAGGTGGGTCCAAGGAAGGAGAGAGGGCTGAGGCATAAGTGCTTACTTTCTTCCATCAGATTTACCAGTCAGCTAAAGCAACAGTCTGTGAATATAGCCCAGCCTATTTCCACCTTTATGATGTTAATACCAACAGCTTTTCCGTTTTAGATTATCTTGGGTCCACTATTGGTTATTTCACATTTGTTCTAAGAAAGCCCTAACATGGATCAAAATGGCACACAATTACATTAATTCTAAGACACTGCTGTAACCAAATACCAATTTATGTTTGGCTATGTTGTCTAGGAAAGCCCATTCAAAGTACTGTACAAAGATTAAAAATCAACATGTAGAAAATCCAACAATCTAGAGATATCCTACATTTTATTAGGTTGGTGCAAAAGTAAGTGCGGTTTTTGCCATTGATAATAGTATGAATGCCCTTTTATAGTCAAAATCCAAGAAGAATTTAATAAAGATTAAATTCCTTTGCAGTTAAAATCCTATACCCAAGTAACGTATAACCTGCAATCAAATCTTCTTAACCCATGTGAGTTAAAAGCTCAAAGTCCAGAGAAATTAATACCCTCCTAAAAGTCATATTTTGTTCAGGCTTAGTCAGAAAGGTTCTCAACACTTGGAATCCTTCAGAAGCTTTTTAGCCTCTGCTGTTTTTTCAGAGCCTCAAAAGCTGCATTACTTTAATGCAAATTTCTCATGAGCTTCAGGTTTAAAGACCTCGAAAGCTAATAGGATATATGAGATTTTCACACTACTGCCCGGATGCCTGTGAAATTTAAATGCAATGAGCCTCTACCTCTTAAAGCAGTTGTCCTGGTTAAAATTATGATCCTAGGACTCAGCACTTAAGTGTTGCCAAAGACCGTATTAAGGACTCAGTGTTACCTGAGAAAAGGAAGACAGATGAAAAAAAGTCAAGATTTCTGCTCTGCAAAAAGTCAGTCTAGACCAAAGTCTTTCACTTATGAACTTAAAAAAAACTCTCAACCGGAGATATTTTGGTGCAAAAGGTTGAAAATATCTCTGTCTGCAAAAGTGAGGTTGGGGATATTCTTTTTTTATCGCAAGGTTTAGATGCTTGCATGAATGGCATCCAACCAGGTCTTATTTTGGTTGCATTTTCTTCTCACTCAGAATCTTAAAAACTTTCAAATTTCCGTTTCTCCTTTGTTCCTTATATTTCTGTGCATTGTTAGGATGAACGAGGTCTGAGTTCTGCCAATGATAGAACCTTAATCATGTTTCACCTACATTCCTTTATTTAATCCATACTACCCTTGAAAAATATTTGTGAGAAGCTGCTCTTGAAAATATTTGCCTGAGGAGCTTTGTGATGCTCAGAACCTTAGCCACGCATTCTATTACCCCTAGCATTACCCTTCCTTCTCTTTCACTGAACACCTGTCAGAGTTTGTAACATGTTCACTTCTCTGGTCTCTTTCCTTCTCTGCTTTATGTAAGGCTGACACTCCTCTTTTCTTGTTCCTTTCTTCTGCTTTTCGGCCCAATTATCTGTTGTTTAAACAGACTCTTCTTGGTTTCATCCTGAGATAAAACTAGCAAGTTACAGAAATTCTTAACAAATCTTTGTCCACCTTCAACTTTTGCAGTTGGTAGTCCAGGGCATACCTTCCTTTCGAACAACATCTACCAGAGGACTGGCTTTACATTGACATGCCTCATCATTTTGGTGCTTTTTTTTTTCATTCTACATTCCTTAGACACAAGCTCTCAGGACAAAAGTGATACTTGTGTCTCCACCTAAAACTGATGAATCTTTTTGAAATTCACCTAGAACTCATTAGGAATTTTATCTGACTTTCCAGATTGCAAATCTGCCCAAAACCAATTGACCAAGTTTTCTTTACCTTCAAAAGGTAATTCTCAGTAGCTCTTGCTAAAGTTTAAGTACATAACTTTTTAGAGGCTGTGGTCCCAATATTTCCCTGAGTTCTGGCTTCTACGGAGTGAATAATTTTAGTCTCTCTGAGATCTTGGCTCCCTTCTTTTACTAGATTTCCTTATGTTCCATTACGTTTTCTGATCTGATATTGGCTAAAACATTTCCCCCTTTTGTAAGGCCCACTTTGAGAGCAATTGGATTCAAATATATCTCTTTTTTACCAAATGTATATCTCTTTGAATATATAAGAAGACAGGAAATCTTCTTCTTCCACTAGTTTAATCAGTCTCTGATTCCACTTACTGTGTTTTTCACATTTTACTGCTCCTGTTTTGATAGTAAGACTGAAATACATTTGTCAAACCATTTTATTTGAGGAATTTAAACTATTTACATTCCTGAGTAAACTTGATTTGTAAAGAACTGTTTCATGGATTTGGCATTTTAAATTGCTTTCCTAGCAACATTTTTTTCCCTCTTTGACCCATGTTAATGGAATATCCTCAATAAGAACCCCATTCTTTTTCATTTGTTTGTTAATAAAATAGCCCTCTAGGTCTCGGCTAGCTCTAGAACTTTGGTCAGAGCTTTTGCATTAACATATCTAAAGCTGATTGAGGACTATGTTGTATCTTGTAACTGTTGAGGGCCTAATCTAGTTTAAAAAACATAAATGGAAAACAGAATTTGGGGCATATGATCCAGTATTACTTCTAGCTCTACTAAATATGGCCCAGGATGTGGTCTCTCTTGGGGAATGTTTCATGTGAGCTTGAGAAGAATGTGTATTAGTGTTGTTAGATGGATTATTATACAAATGTCAATTAGATTAAGTTGCCTGATAGTCTTATTTAAGTCGATTCCATCCTTACTGTTTTTCTACCTTTTCGATATATTCAATTACTGAATGAAGAATATGGAAATCAGCAATTATATAGTAGATTACTATATTTCTCCTTGCAATTTTATCAGTTTTTTTGCCTCAGATATTTTGGGTTTCTGTTGCTGGGTTCATACACATTAAGGATTGTATCTTCTTGGAAAACTGAGACTTTTATTACTTTGTAATGTCCTCTTTCACCTCTGATAATTTTTCTTTTCTGAACTCTGTTTTGTTTGAAATTAATAGTACTCCAGCTGTCTTTTGATTTGTGTTAATATGACATATCTTTCTCCATTGCTTTACTTCTAAGCTGAGTTTTTATATTTAGGCAGTTTTCTTTTAGACAACATTAACTGGTTTTGTTTTCTTTTTGATCCACTCTGGCAATCTTTGTCTTTTAATTGGTGCATCTAGACCCTTCCCATTTAAAGTGATTATCAATATAGCTGCATTTGTTAATATCCACCAGTTTTTAATTCTTTTCTAGTAATTGCATTTGTTGTTATTTTTACTCCTCCTTCTTTTTCTGCCTTTTCTGATTTTTTTTTTTTTTTTTTTTTTTTTTTTTTGAGATGGAGTCTCACTTTACCACCCAGGCTGGAGTGCAGTGGCACAATCTCAGCTCACTGCAACCTCCACCTCCCAGATTCAAGCGATTTTCCTGCCTTAGCCTCCTGAGTAGCCGGGACTATAGGTGTGCAGCATCACACCCAGTGTGATCATGTTTGTATTTTTAGTAGAGACGGGCTTTCACCATGTTGGCCAGGGTGGTCTCGAACTGCTGACCTCAAGTAGTCCACCCGTCTCAGCTTCCCCAAGTGCTGGGATTACAGGCATGAACCACCGTGCCCCGCTCCTTTTCTGATTTTAATTGAGCATTTTACCTCCTCTTTTAGCATATCAGTTATTACTCTTTTTGACTTTTTTAAGTGGTTGCCCTAAAATTTGCAACGTATGTTGATCACTAATGTAAGTTCATTGTCTTATGCGTTGTATGAGTTGTATAGGTACCTTATATCTCCCATCCTTTATGAAAATTCCTGTCATTTATTTCACTTATACATATGCTAGAATTACCCTATATGTAACCATGCATATAGCGTAATTAATAAAGTATAGTTAAACTACTATTAGTACTAATAGTAGTTAAACTACTATTAGTACTAATAGTAGTTTAACTACTATTAGTACTAATAGTAGTTTAACTACTATAAATAAAGTATAGTTAAATACTATAATAAAGTATAAACTACTATTACTTTAAGTGAATAGTTATGCTTCCGATTAATTAAAAATAAGAAGAAAGTGTTAGTGTTTTATTTTACCTTCATTTATTCCTTCCCTGACACTCTCCTTTTTTTTTTTTTGAGACGGAGTTTTACTCTTGTTGCCCAGGCTGGAATTCAGTGATGCGATCTCGGCTCACTGCAACCTCTGCCTCCCCGGTTCAAGGGATTCTTCTGCCTTAGCCTCCTGAGTAGCTGGGATTACAGGCATGCACCAGCACGACCGGCTAATTTTGTATTTTTAGTAGAGACGGGGTTTCTCCATGTTGGACAGGCTGGTCTCTAACTCCTGACCTCAGGTGATCCACCCGCCTCCGCCTCCCAAAGTGCTGGAATTACAGGCATGAGCCACCACGCCCGGACTTCTGACACTATTTTTTATGTGAATCCAAGTTTTGGACCTATATAATCTGCCTTTTCCCTAAATAACTTATTTTAACATTTCTTGCAAGGCAGTCCCAGCAACAAATTCCCTTCATTTTTGTTTGTCTGATAAATTAATTCTTTTTCACTTCTGCAGGTAAGTTCAGTGATTATAGAATTTTAGGTTGGTGGTTCTTTTTTTTTTTCTTTCAACATTTTAAATATTTCACCTTGCTTTTTCCTTGCTTGCATGGTTTCAAAAGGGAAGTCTGTAATTCTTATTCTATAGTTTTAATTTTTTTAAAGAATTCTCTAGCTTCTTCAATTTTTTTCTTTTTTTTATTTTTTGAGACAGGGTCTCACTCTGTCACCCAGGCTGGAGTGCAGTGGCACAACTATGCCTTGACTTCTGGGGCTCAACCATTCCTCCTACCTCAGTCTCCCTAGTAGCTGGGACTACAGACATGCACCATCATGCCTGGCTATTATTTATTTATTTATTTATTTATTTTGAGATGGAGTATCTCTCTGTCACCCAGGCTGGAGTGCAGTGGTGCAATCTCAGCTCACTGCAACCTTTGCCTTCTGGGTTCAAGCGATTCTCCTTCCTCAGCCTCCCCAGTAGCTGGGATTATAGTTGCACACCACCATGCCCAGCTAATTTTTGTATTTTGGGGTTTCACCATGCTGGCCAGGCTGGTCTCAAACTCCTGACCTCATGATCCTCCCGCCTCGGCTTCCCAAAGTGCTGGGATTACAGGTTTGAGTCACCGCGCCCGGCCGCCTGGCTAATTTTTGTAGAGATGGGATTTCATCATGTTGGCCAGTTTGTTTTAGAACTCCTGGGCTCAAGTGATTTGTCCACCTTGTCCTCCCAAAGTGCTGGGATTATAGGCATGAACAATCATTCCTGGCCGAAGATTTTCTTTTAGTCTTTTGTTTTCTGCAGTTTAAATATGCATTTTTTTTCCTATTAATTATCCTTGGTACTCTCTGAGATTCCTGGATCTGTGGTGTGGTGTCTGTCGTTAGTTTTCAAATGTCCTCAGCCATTATTATTTCAAATACTACTTCTACATATTTCTCTCTTTCTTCTCCTTTTGGCATTCACATTGTGTGTATGTATACTTTTTGAAATTGCACCATGTCTTGGATGTTCTGTTCTGGATTGCTTTCTTTTTTCCTGTTTTCATCCTTCTTTTTGTTGTTCAGTTTTGGAAGTTCTATTGATGTATCTTTAAGCTCACTGATTCTTTCCTCAGCTGTGTCCAATCTACTGAGGGACCCAAGAAAGTCATTCAAAAATTTTTTTACATTGTTTTTGATTTTTACCTTTCCTTTTGATTTTTCCTTGAGTTCCTGTATGTCTTCCTACATTACTTATACGGGCTTATATGTTACCTCAGTTTTCCATTAGGTCTCTTAATATATTAATTATATTTATTTTTAAATTCTCTGTCTGATAATTCCAAAATACATTATTCTTGTTCTAATGCTTGCTCTGTGTCTTCAGACTGTATTTTCTCTTGCCTTTTAGCATGCCATATAATTTTTTGTTGAAAGTCAGACATGCTATGTTGGGAAATAGGAACTAAGATAAATCAGCCTTTAGTGTGGGGTTTTATGTTAGTATAACTAGGATTTGGACTATGTTTAATTTCTGTTGCAGCTGAAGGTAAGACAGGTTTCAAATTCCTCTAGTTTTAATTTTGTCTCCCCTGTTTTCTTTGCATTTCCCTATAAACCCTTCCTTAAGTAGAATCTATAGCTTGAAGCTCTTTTAGCTGTAATGCACTTATCACACAGAAGCCCTGTTGATGATCTGGTAAATTGCTGGAGAGGGGAAATGTTCTATCATATTCTGACTAAATCTCAATTTTTTAGCTGACCTGTGTTCCTGGGCTATGACTTTTGCAAAGGTTTCTTGGTTTATGCCCCTTATTTTCCCACCCTTCATGTGAAACAGGAAGGCTAGCATTGCTTAATTTCTCTCCCAAGTAAGTGGGATAAGGCTCAGGTAAAGATTTTTCCCACGCAGAGTAGGTATTCTAAGATATATTATACTAATACAAAATTGGAGGTCTAGTTAGGCCAACGTATCAGGAGAAAATTGTCATTGAATTCTCACAGTTCCCAAGAGGAGAAGACATGCCACCCCATCACGGGCAACAAGGGGAGATGCTGGGGTCCATCATGGGCCAAAGTAGTGGGAGCAACTATGGGAACAACCCTTATTATGGTTTCTGAAGGAAGAAATGAGTGGGGTAAGATAAGCAGGTTTAGGGTTGGCCACTGCGAATAATTTCAGTGGGCTCTGGGGCATAGAGGCTGTCCCTAGTTGTTTCATATCTGGCTTTAGGGTGATTAGAGCAGATAGATAAAGAGTATAAGACCCTGATAAAGGAGGTAGTTGGGTTGTGAGCTCTGGATTGGTTGGCTTGTATTGAAAAGTACACTCTCAGATGAGTTATTAACTATCTCTAGGAACCAGGTAACCCTGGGAGGGCAGTCCCTTCCAGGGTCAGCAAGGCCCAGAAATGTCTCACATCATAATACAGAAAGTAAAAGACATGGTCAATAAAGTAGAACTTTATTATGGAGAACACTTTGGTGTATTTCACAAGGATTACTTTTTCCCTATGTTGCAGAGGAAATCTTTTTTGACTCTTCAAGGTGAGCACCTGGTTTGGTTCCTGGAGGTGAAACCCGCAGAAGTGTGAGGAATCCTCTAAGACCATGGCTCCCAGGATGTCCACACTCAGCCTCCAGCGATTTGTCTAAACTGCCATTTCAGTGTTCCTACCAGTTTATGGCCCAGTAGGTTCCGCCAAGAATAAACAATTCTTGGCTGTGACTATTCATCTTGCCTGTTTCTGTAGATTTCATAGTGGTGGTCTACTCTGAGACTTCTATTCTCTGATAGATCCAAGAAAAGTCATTTTTCAGTTTGTCAAGCTTTTTCCCTTGTTGTAAAGTTGGGAGTGAAAGTTTCAAAGTACTTTACATGTTGGAGCTGAAACTAGAAGTATTATAGCTGAAATTGGAAGTTCAACCACTTAAGACTACAATATCAGTAGGACCTTATAATGATTAAAACACTCAGCTCTCTCAAGATGGAAGTTCCCGGTCTCCCACACACCCCATATTTGGCTGAGAAACACAGTAAACTGCAGAAAGAAAACATTCCAACTCATTAAAAATTTTAAAAGCTCTTTTTTTCTATAATGAAATATTTCCATAAGCAGCATGTGTTTCTAAGAAGCCTGAGGCTGTATCAGAACAGCCATTTACCTGCCCATGAATAGCCACTGGTATGAACAAAGTCATGATGACCTGCAGTAATCCACCAAAGTCAAAATAACATGTGACCACTGTTTGCTGAAACCAGTCCTAAAGCTGTTCTTTTAAACCATATCACTTAAAAAGCAAACCACACCATTTTAATAACTGACTGCATGGAACAATATAAGATGCTGCAAATGTCAAGATCAAGAACTTTCTTGGTCCATACTTGCAAAAGCTTAAGGTATAAAGCCTTATATCCTAGCCTTATTTAAGGACAAACCTCAAACATTGAACATTATTTTGTCTCCCCCAATTTCACTCCTTATCTATTTCTCAATGTTCCAGGCCTATAAACAGGATGATAGGTTTTGACAGCATTCAATCAGTAAAACTCTTCTGCCCTATCCAGATTCAGAACCTATGAAGAGATTGGCAAATAATTGACATAGGTGGACATGTAAATGCCGCCTATATGATTGACATAGTTATATCGGAGATATGGGTAAAGTCGGCTAGGTAAGTGGGTGTGATATTTACACCTGCACCTCCATTTAGATCTTGGTTACCTTCCACTTCTCTGTGGTAGAGACGGCACAAAAGGCCAAATCTCTCATTCTTGAGTCCTATTCGAAGATTAGCCTCATTCAATTGAGAAACATTGACACTTACTAAACAGATAACTCATTTCAAATCCACAGGAAATAGTTAAGGGTTTGGGCAAAATACCAGAAGTACTTAGGGAAATGCTTACTTTTGAGAACTCAGAGAATAAGAAATACATGTTCTTTCTTTGAGGGAATAAATAAGGAAATCGTAAATTTCATAATTTTTTATACACCAATTAGTAAAATTATGAAATGCTCAAATGCATAGGCTTCAGTGGGCTGGAAAATCACCTATTTAGGCAGCAAATATCTAGTAAAATGAAAGCAAGGGGGAATTTATGACTGCTTGACACTCTTGAAGCTAAATATTGATATAAGTTGTTTATTACCATTCTAGGAATTGAAAAAAGCAGGGTTTTTAAAAAATCATACCCCAAACCAAAAATTTCATAAGCTTTTTGAGTTATGCACTTGAAATACCTTAATTGTAAAAGCTTTAAAGACATATGTTAAAAATTTTAACCTAACTTAGGTAATTAAAAAAAAAGAATCAAGTAACACTTTATTCAAGCAGAGTAATAAACATGCCAATAAACATTCTTTTTTTTTCTTTTGAGACGGAGTCTGGGTGTGTCGCCCAGGCTGGAGTGCAGTGACGTGATCTTGGCTCACTGCAACCTCCGCCTCATGGGTTCACATAATTCTCCTGCCTCAGCCTCCCAAGTACCTGGGATTATAGGAGTGCACTACCATGCCTGGCTAGTTTTTTTTTTGTTTTTAGTAGAGATGAGGTTTCACCATGTTGGTCAGGCTGGTCTCCAACTCCTGGTCTTAAATGATTCACCTGCCTCGGCCTCCAAAAGTGCTGTGATCACAGGTGTGAGCCACCATTCCTGGCCCCAATAAACATTCTTAAAATGTCTAAGAAACACAATAGTTTAATTTGACGTAACACAATCCTATACTACTATTTACATCCCCGACCCTGAGGAGAGGAGCATATAGAAGCAACTTAAATGTGTTTAAGTTAATTCTGTTAATCTTTTAAAATACAGATAAAAATAAACAACCAGTTCTGTGTATTGTATCAAAGCCTGTGAAATTAATTTAGAAAAATTTCTAATAAATATGTAAGAACTGTTTCCTAATTGAAGAAATATACATTTTTAATGGAATATGTTTGTCTTAGTCATTTATCAGATATAAAAGTTTTTTGAAGTATTAAAATACTGCCAACTATTTATGTATTTATTTTTCTTGATTTTTTTTGAGACAAAGTCTCACTCTGTTTTCCAGACTGGAGTGCAATGGCACAATCTTGGCTCACTGCAATCTCTGCTTCCAGGGTTCAAGCAATTCTCCTGCCTCAGCCTGTCAAGTAGCTGGGATTACAGGCGCCGACCACCATGCCCGGCTAAATTTTTGTATTTTTAGTAGAGTCAGGGTTTCACCATGTTGGCCAGGCTGGTCTTGAACTTCTGACCTCAGGTGATCCACCCGCCTTGGCCTCCCAAAGTGCTGGGATTACAGGTGTGAGCCACCATGCCAAGTAAAATACAGCCAACTATTTAAATTTAAGCTGGAATTGCAGTACCATTTTCAATTTTCTTTTCTCATTTTCTATTATGTAGTTATTCTTATTTGTGTAAGTCTGAAGATAAGTGAGCTTTAGTTATCATGTCCACAAGTGACCACTGTAGAAGACATATATAACTATCAACAAAATGAGAGAGCTAGCTGGAGATACCCATTCATTAGTTTAAAATTTTTCAATAAATATGTACGGAGCATTTACCATTTGCTGGGCAGGATGCTCTGTCATAGAGTATTGAATGAGAAGATGATTTCCTATAATTCTGAAGCTTATATTTCAGTAGGAGTAAGACAGATAATAAATATGCCAACTACATAAATAAATAAATAGGTATTCAAGTGGTGATTATTGCTTTGTGATGATGATAGGAAGTGACAAAAATTTGTGAAATTGGTTGGACAGAAAAGACCACACAAAAAAGGATAACATTTAAAATGAGACCTAAGTGGCAAGAAGGAGCCAGGCATGTGAAGAACTGAGGCCAAAGCATTTCAGGAAGATAACGCAGGCACTAAAAGTCCTGAAGGAGGGAACATGGTGGTGTCTTTGAAGAAAAGAGAAAAGATATATATGAGCATGGCATTGAAGGGGTTGAAGGAGAGTGAAGGGGAGATTGATAACACATGGGTTTGGATAGTTGGTAGAGATAAATCGTGTAGGCTCCTCAGATGTGGTTACAGAGTTCCAGTTGCATTCTAATGCATTTGGAAGCCATCACAGGATTTGCATAGAGAGGTGAAATGAAATTAATTATGTTTTAAAGATTATGTGTAGAAAATTGGATGGGGGAGGACAGAATGGAGGAAGAGATATGAGTTTCAAGGCCTATAGAGCCAGGAAAGAGATAATGACTGGTGGCAGATGGCAGGGAGAGAAGTGGAGAGATTATGAGAGGTTTAAGCAGAAGAATCAAAAGAATCTGTGGGTGGAATGGCCTTATGGAATAAAAGAATGACAGAAATCAATAAGCTTTGGGTTTGAACAACTGAGGAGTGGGAATGCCATTTACACTGACTGGGAGAGGAGCAGATTTTGGATCGGAGAATCCAGAAGTCTATTTTCATATGTTGAGTTTGGAACATTTATCGGATATCCAGGTAGAGACAGTTTAATAGATGATTGGATATATGAATTTGGAGTCTAGGAAAGAGATGTGGGTTAGAGAAATAAATACATATTTTAGCAGTAGATGAGTATCCCTTAAAGCCATAAGGGAAAGATGAATGAAATTTCTAGAGAGAAGTTGACCCTGGAGTAAAGGGAGTCATAGGACCTGGGGCACATTTAGAGGTTCAGCAGAGAAGGGCCCAGAGAAAGAGATTCATGTCACATGCCCAATGCTTGGTATGATTCTCCCTTAACAGTCTTGATGCTAGAATGTTATTATTCAGTTCTTGTCTTTGGGACAGAACTACAAGAGTACGATCGAGGTTGAAATTAGTCACATTATTTTTTCTTTTCCAAAGATGTTGTAGAATTAACTATAAAGAAGGAGTGGCTCATTAAGTCGCCCTTGTAAGGCGAAAGAGGCAGGTTAATCCTTCAACAGACTCCACGATGGTCACATGAAGATTATGCTTGCCTCTGCCCACAGGTATTTTTCCCCTACCTACGCTTCCTTGACAAACTGACAATGTTTACATCCTAGTGTCCCAATTCAATCAGCTATCCATAAAGGATTGTGGCCAAAGTCTTTTCTATTTTAGCCATGAGTCCTGATATTCTAGATCTACATATTATACCCTATTATTATACATACTTCCACAAGTTTCCTAATCCCCAAATTCCTTGCTTCTTAAACAGATCATTTCCCTCTAGAGCTTGATAGTTCTTGCCAGTCTCCTCGACTCTTCTGGAGGGCTGCACTGAACATTTTCCTTGTTACACTATTGGCATCCAAGGCCTTGCGCAATTCTTGTTAGAGCAAGTTGTTTCAAAGACACTGCACAAACTCCTCAAGAATTGCATTAGAGAAAAAAGATGAAATGAGAGCAACAGATGTGATCTCACTTCTATTTTCAAATCCCCCTCTGTTAAACAGCAAACAACACAAAGTCCAGATTCCATGGCTCCTCCCTGCCAAGAACTGTTTGGTCATTCTTTCAAGGGGAATCCTTAGGATGTTGGAAATAGCAATCAGCATAGAGAACAAGAGAGAGCTGAGACCCTATTCTGTGATTTTTTTTATTAGTGTTATATAAATTAAGGTTCCTCTACTCCCCATAATATGCTTTCTGGCATATAGAATGTGTTAGACACCATATATAAGCTCATGTTCTTGAATTTAGGCTTCATATAAATGAGAGGTTAGAGGTTAGAGGTTCTCAAACTTTCTGATTTCCTGACACCCTAATGTCTCAGTAATTTTTCTCATGGCACTTCTAACCCATAAGAAATACCTGACCTTTCTGTTATTATTATTGTTTTTAACAGTGAGGTCCAAACAACTTAATAGTACTAGTTTGTGTGGTGTTAGACAGCTGTTGCTGGGTTTGAATTGAATTGAATTGAATTCAATTCAATTTCTTTGAAAATATCAAAGAAATTGAAAATATCAAAGAAATTGAAATATCAAAATTGAAAATATCCTCCAGTGCTTCTGTGAGTTGGCTGCTGCAGGCATCTTGGTGCTTGTTTGGGAACTCTTTGGCCATGTGACTAGCTAAAACAACGTCAAACCTGGCACTCCCAAAGCATCTCCCATGGAAGAAGATGTCCTGATCTATAAGGCTTCTGCATTCTTTAATAGACATCTGGGCTTTGAATATTTGGGAAATTGTACTTCATGACCTTTGGAATTCCCAATTTCCAGCAAATATTAAACAAATGGCAGGAAAGTTAATCTTTTCCACAAGGAGTGAAGGAATTAGTTCAACCATTCACTGTTTATTATTAGTAGCAATTGTGTGCAAAATAAGGCACCTTTATGTAAACGTGAATGATCTTCCAACTCAATGTCAATCTGAAAGTTTATAAAACATAATAAAAAGCTGGGCCCTGGCTGGTAGTGCATGACACGTGTTTAGCATTCGTTCCCTTTCTCTTATCCATTCTAAATGTGAAAGCCTGCCTGCATTTAATCAGGTTCTCCCATCATTAACAGCCTATAAAAAGGCACAAGATGATAGAAAAAATATTTCTGAGTATTTAAAGCAAAAAAGTGATGAATGATGCATTTCCCCCAGAATTCAGGTGTTCTTCCTACACAGTCCGCCTGTGAACATTTTACTGTTGGGTATAACAGCCAAGTTTCAGCAAGCAGAACAAGACGTTCCTTTGCTTTCTATCAGGGGATGTAAAATGTTTGCTTTTTCTTGACTGCATTCAAGATCACTAGCGAGTCTATGAAGTGAATGTGGATATAAGGGTCAGGATCTGTGACTGGTACAAGAGGCACAATTATGCTTCATTGCCCATATATTTTAAAATTCTCTTTTGTTCCTTATGTATGTTCTTATGTATGGCCATTTCACACGTTCCCAGATCTGGGTGCAATACAATTTGGATCTAGCAGTGCTGAATTGTCCTGCCATGGAGATTAAAAGAATATATCTGAGTGTAATTAGTTAATTGACTGCTTAGCACTTTGAAAAGCACAAGCTGGGTGTTTCCTGCCCTGGAGTCCAAACTCAGAATGACCACCCACGGTCTGTTCCACACATGAGGTTGAGGCAAACCCATTTATTTTATTTGAGAATTGGTCAAAATATGTGTGCCAGATGATCTTCCTGCCAGAAAAACATATTTCAATCAGAAATGATGGGTCAAGCATTTGCTGAGAAACAGGAGAAAGAGGAGAAAGCAAGAGCCTGGCCCAGTTTGTATATGTCAACCCAATGTTGCACAAGACAAAGTTCATCCATGTATATTATGAAGTTTGCTTTTCTGTATTTCATTTTGACTTTATATAAGACTACAGTGGAATAGAGCCAGATCTATTATTTCTTTTATGTCTAGGATGTAGGCGTGCACCCCATGCTGCTGGAGAATACCACTCAGCATGTGTTGGACATTCAGTTAAAGTTTACTGACTCAAACCATGAAAGCATTTCCACTCACTTCCTCTTTGGAGCAGGTCTTGCCAGACAGGCAAATGTCTAATGATGGAGGCTGGGTTATGGCTGGGAATTATTTCTAAATAATTGGGAGCACTGAGAAACAAAGATCAAAACCAAAAGACCGTCAAGGAAAACTCAGGGTGAACACAGCGCCTGACAGAACCTAGATTCCATACTCTGGTTGGCAACATATCAAGAAAGCAACTCAAGAAAAAACAAGGCAGAAGGGGATATTCTTACCTGGTTTTTACATGTTTCCCTTTTTATTTTGTTGTGGGGGAATTAGTAGAAGAAATGTAATCTCTAGATGACAACTATCATTTGCCCATGTTTTCCAATTCCCATCACTGTCTGTATACGACCTTTTCTTTTTTCTTTTTTTTTTTTTTGAGACGTAGTCTCGCTCTGTCACCCAGGCCGGAGTGCAGTGACGTGATCTCGGCTTACTACAAGCTCCGCCTCCCTGGTTCACGCCATTCTCCTGCCTCAGCCTCCCGAGTAGCTGGGACTACAGGCGCCCACCACCACGCCTGGCTACTTTTTTGTATTTTTAGTAGAGACGGGGTTTCACCCTGTTAGCCAGGATGGTCTCGATCTGACCTCGTGATCCTCCCGCATCGGCCTCCCAAAGTGCTGAGATTACAGGCATAAGCCACCACACCTGGCCTATATATGACTTTTTAATTTTTATTTTAAAAAATTATTTTAGGTTCAGGGGTACATGTGCAGGTTTGTTATATAAGTAAATTCATATCATGGGGGTTTGTTGTACAGATTACTTCATCAGCCAGGTACTAAGCCTAGTACCCAATAGTTACTTCTTCTGACCCTTTCCCTCCTCCCACCCTCCAGCCTCAAGTAGGCTCCAGTGTCTGTTGTTCCTCTCTTTGTGTCCATGTGTTCTTATCATTTAGCTCCCACTTATCGGTGAGAACATGAAGTATTTGCTGTTCTGTTTCTGTGTTAGGCTGCTAAAGATAATGGCCTACAGCTCCATCTGTGTTCCTGCAAAGGACATAATCTAGTTATTTTAAAGGCCGCATTGTATTCTGTAGTGTATAGTGTATATGTACCGCATTTACTTTGTCCAATCTGCCATTTATGGGCATTTAGTTTGATTCCACGTTTGCTATTGTGAATAGTGCTGCATGCGTCTTTATGGTAGAATGATTTATATTTTGGGGGTATAAACCCAGTAATAGGATTGCTGGGTCAAATGGTAGTTCTGTTTTTAGCACTTTGAAGAATAGCCACAATGCTTTCCACAATGGTTGAAGTAATTTACACTCCCACAATTTATAAGTGTTCCTTTTTCTCTACAACCTCGCCAGCATCGGTTATTTTTTGACTTTTTAATAATAGATGTCCTGACTAGTGTGAGATATTATCCCATTGTGGTTTTGATTTGCATTTCTTCAATGATCAGTGATACTGGGATTTTTTTTTTTTCATATGTGTGTTGGCCTTATGTATGACTCGCTTCAGTCAGACCCAATTTTTAAACTAACAACATGATTTCTTGAAATGTAAGAATTTGAAGTGAGAATTACAGAGTGTACTACACCCAAAGGCATAAAAATAATTATTTATTGAGTGAATACAGTGTACAGAGTACTAGGCAAAGTATTTTACATGTATTATTTAATATTTTGACAACACAACAAGATATTATTACTATTATTATCCTCTTTTCAAAATGAAGGAACTGAGTATTAGAGATTTTTAGTTATGTGACCATGGATATAAAATTAGTAAGAGGCAGGAGCTAAAATTCTAACCTAGGCTGTCAACGAGAACTAACACTCATATTACCTCCCTTTGCAATCTCCCTGGAAAACCATAATCCAAATGCAGACATGCAGCATAATAACATGAAAAGTGCTGAAGAATATTTTTGGTGCAACATATGAGTGAGGAGAAATGAACATGGTGCAGAGATAAAAACGAAGCAATGAGATTTCTTGAAGATTTTGGAAGTCATGGCAAATACGTGAGGAGAATAAATGTAAGATAAATGGCTTGTCAAAGAGAGATTAAATAAAAATAGTAACACTGAATAGTAATTTTAAAAAATGTTAATTTCCATTTTTTTTTGAATAGGGAAAACACCTGATTCAAAATTTAACAGACACAAAAGTATATAAAAATGTAATTCTCCCTCTAAGCCCCTCCATTTCTCTGTGCAGGGGCAGCTGCTGTCACTTTTTTTTTTTTTTTTTTTTTTTGAGACGGAGTCTCGCTCTGTCGCCCAGGCTGGAGTGCAGTGGCGCGATCTCGGCTCACTGCAAGCTCCGCCTCCCGGGTTCACGCCATTCTCCTGCCTCAGCCTCCCGAGTAGCTGGGACTACAGGCGCCCGCTACCACGCCCGGCTAATTTTTTGTATTTTTAGTAGAGACGGGGTTTCACCGTGTTAGCCAGGATGGTCTCGATCTCCTGACCTCGTGATCCGCCCGCCTCGGCCTCCCAAAGTGCTGGGATTACAGGCGTGAGCCACCGCGCCCGGCCGCTGCTGTCACTTTTTACAAGGATATCCTTGTATTATGTATTCAAAATTTATTTTCTCTGGATTTGGATAATCAGAGAGGCCTTTTGGACATTAATTTTGGAATAGTGAAGTAGTGGTTATTTGCAAATACTGTCTCAGATATGCCTTCATTTCTGTATGTTCTCACAAGTCTGGAATTAGATAATCCACTTTTGACTAAATGCCTTTATGTACATTATTTTTTCTTGACTATAGTTATCCTGATGTACAATAGATCTCAAATTTATTCCTCTTGTCTCTCTGACATTTTTTACCCTTTGACCAGTAACTCTGTTTCTTTCCTCCTCCTACCCAAGCCTCTGGTGAACATTGTATGCACAATGGGATACCATTCAGCCTTAAAAAGAACGGAAATTCAGTCATTTGCAACAAAGTGGGTGGACATAGAGGATATTATGCTAAGTGAAATAAGCCAGATACAGAAAAACAAATGCTGCATCATCTTATTTATATGTATATTATATTTAAAGTTTTCTTTAAAAAGTGAGTGAAACAAGATCAAAAACAGGGATTCCTTACCTACCATTGAGAAGAAATTGCTTTCAAGTACTTTAGAAGAACTAAACTTTGTAAATCATTCTTAGCTCTTCATTAAAATAGCCTCTCAAAGGATTTGAAAATCTCAACTGCCTACTTTCCAGTACTTTCTTTGCCTGCACATATATGCAAATACATATGTGTATGCAGGTGTACAATACTTTCAAGTAATTATGTATATCTATCTATGTATATATATATATGAACTTTTATATAGGATTATAAGATATATACTTCTACATATAAAATTTGAACTTTTCACAATTTCAGATTCTTCCTGTCTTTGGTGTATCTGCCTTGCTGAGTTCCATGTGGGCTTTATCTTTACGTTATGATGGAGGAGAGACAGCTGTGTCCTTGAGAGCAGCATAGAGTTAGCCATAGCATAGTGGGAACAGTCGAGTGTGAAAACAAAGAGGCAACCTGTCTTTATTCTTTATGTTGACCAGGACCTCACAAGTGTACACTGGGCAAAAAAACATACCTGCAGCATAGTCACCTACACTCCCATACACTTCTGCATATCATTTGGGATACATCACAACCCTTCTGAGACATCTTTCTAGACTGGGCACAAAGAAAAGTGGTAAAATTTTGTAATTGGTCTTGATCCTGCGGAGTCATTCCAGGGCATGACCAGCAAGACTACAGAAACTTACAAGTCAAAGCTTTGGGGCTTTGTGGTGTGTGCCAAGGATAGTTCTGGAAGTAATTTCAGGTCCTGCTCACTCCAGATCAGAGGGTTCTGTCATCCTCTATGGAAACAAGAGAGTGGTAATGGTTTTATCTTGAGAGCTTGAAAGCTTGGCTCTGAAAAGGAGGACTTCTCTTCGTAGAGGGATGTAATGTGACCGGCAAGAATTTTGGAACTAAACAAATCAATTTTTTTTTGTTTGCTATTGCTAAATATATTACTGTGGATGGTTTCCCTGGTCTGAGTCTAAATCTTCTCATCTATGAAATAGGGATAATCATCAAATAATAATGTCAACTTTGCAGCTTTGTAAGCATTATATGAAATAATGTATTCATGCCACTTAAGCATATTGATTTGCATTAGTCAATGTCAGTTTCCCTGTACCTACACTGGAAGTGGGAAAAGGATGCTTGCAGGAAACCCAAGGACCTGCCCTCATCTCTTTCTCAACACAAGAAAAGCCTCAGATTCTGGGGATGTTCCTGTGGGAAGTGGAGCTTGCAGAGATTTGAGGTGGTTTGGGATTTATTTTCTTAAATTCCCACTCCTGTTCCTTCTCTTCTTCTTTTCTTCTGTGAGAGAGAAATTGGAGGGATTCACTTCCTGGGCACAGGTGTACAAAGTGCTCAGTCTCATGGGAGCAAGAAGCATAGTCTGTTCAGCTAAATACCCCAAACTTTCTGTCTTAGTTTGTTTGTGCTGCTATTATAAAAATACCTGAGACTGGGTCATTTATAAACAACAGAAATTTATTTCTCAAAGTTCCACAGGCTGGGAAGTCCAAAATCAAGGCACCTGCAAGTTTGATGTCTGATGAAAGCTTGTTTCCTATACATGGAGTCATCTAGGCATCTTCACATGGCAGGAGGATCAGAAGGGCAAAAGAGAGGGCTGAATACTGCTTGAAGCCTCCCTTTTAAGGGCATTTATCCCATTCACAAGGGAGGAGCCCCTGTGACGTAATCACCTCATAAAGGCCCCACTTCTTATTACTATTGCATTCAAGATTGTTTCAACATGAATTTTGGAGCATACAAGTACTTTCCAAACTGTTTTCTTACCAAAATGCTTATTTGTCTTGCAGCATCACATTTCAACATAGAAAGTAGATAGAGATGTGACATATATATGAAGAAATGGTCCTACCCCAAACTCTGTAAGGGTTTGTCCCCAGTGTCCGATGTCTTCTATGATGTAAGAGAATAAACAGGGCCAGCTGTTGGTCGGAATGAACTCATAAACATGTCTCAATATCCACCAGTAGCATTTTTTATTGAACTGCTACAAATTTCCAGTATGATTGACTTTTCTTACCTGTTGTTATTTTTTGTATTTTATGTGCCATTATTAATTATTCAAAATTGGTATCTTGGTTATGCCACTGTTTGACAGAACATGCACACCTCCCCTTAAAAACATATAAAAGATGAGAAACTGCACCCTTGTGAAATTTAGAATCTCTTTGAGACTTTGAGGTTTAGTGTCTAATAATCACTTGGTGATTGAGTTTTTATGTTTTTGACATTTTTCTAAATGAATTCTTCTCTGATGCTAAACCTGGAATAGTTGCTTGTCTTTCAGTGCATTGGGTTCAATGTTAAAGGGGGAGAGAATCATCCAGGAAATTCCCTTTGGTATTGTAGCGGATGTTAGGCAATAGTAGGGAGTCAATTGTGAAAGGGTTACTAGACATGGTCAGGACCCGTGATAATTTGATCACTGAGACCTGTTCAAAGCATTCAATATGTGAAATTCAGGCTGATTCAATCATTCTCTATGGCCACCCAGGCAGCTTCCTTGAGTATATTTTTAAAAAATGATCCAGACAGCAGCTGCAGAAAATTTGGGGACACTTTTCCCTTTGAGTGAGCATTTCCAGAAAGAAAAATAAATAAAATGTCAGAGTTGGTTCATCTGGTTTGCAAGGCAAGCTCTCCCTCTTCTATGAAGGAGGTTGAGTTGAGGAACGTTGTGGTTACTGGGATTCAAAGCCGGAGACACAGCACAACGCACACCTTATTTGAGAGCAATTCACATCATACATTTTCATAAGGCATGGACCAGAAAGCAAGCTTTGTTTTCAAACTCTGTTTCCTTGGCACTGGTTGCAGCAATTTGGTGTGTGGTTCGTTGTCAAAATGCTGTGGGTGGCAAAAGCAATCAACTAAGGGTGCATGAAATATTTAAATTGGGGTGGTTTGCTGAGGCCATTCACTCAACTCTTAACACCTGTACTCCAATGACAACAATTAAGCCTCTTGTAGGGTAATACTCTGTATCATATGATGTGAGAGTTGGCAGAAACTATACTGAGCAAACTTTTGTGTACTGGGCCACACAGTAAATATTTAAAGCTTTACAGGCCACACAGTCTCTGTCACAACTACTCATATCTCTTCAATTCTGCCATTATAGAACAAAACCAGCCATAGACAAGACATAAACAAGTGGGTGTGGTTGTGTGCCAATAAAACTTTATTTATAAAAATAGTCAGTGGCTGGATGTGGCTCACTGATTGCAGTTTGCTGACTCCTGGTTTAGATACTATTGCTTCCTTTTGCAGATGAGGAAAGCAAAACCCAAAGAGATTAAAAGAGCCTGCCACTGTCATGGGCCAGTTAGTGGCAGGACACAAAATATCAAAATTCCATATTAAGTTCTGCTATTTTTTGCTCACGGTTTTATGTTTTGCACATAAAAACAGTCCCTCTGTTGCCTCAGAAGCCTGAAGAAGCAAGAGACAACTTTCCTCTCTAGGTTTTGTCATTACCTTAGCTAAAGCAAATGTCTCCACTTGAGAATGCTACTGTTCTTTGACATTTAATATAGAAGAAAACTTTAATAGAATAGACATGTATAAATATGTTTAGGAAATATAAGCATTTCAAATATTGAATTGGTTACTTAAAGCCATAAGGGTAAAATCATTGCTAATAGAGGAGGAAAAAAATGATTTATATATTAATACATCTTTGCTCAGAATGTTGGCATCCTTGTTTTCCAGGATGTTCATTCCTATCCTCCATTTATTTTAGTTTTACCAGCCCTTCACATTTTCTGTGAGGCCTTGGTGTTTTGTGAAATGCCAGTTACCGGTGACCTCAACTGCAATAGCACTTATTTCATGTGTTTCTTTTGCCGTATTCTACCCCTTTGGTGACGTTATGACCTACATTATTTTAGTTACATTATTATTTATTTTTCATAATAGTTAATAAAGGAGAATTAGGCAGTAAAAAGAGAAAAAGAGGATAGATAATTTTTAATGCTGAAGAGAGAGAGAGGGAGAGAGAGAAAGAAAAAGAGAGAGAGTTTGATGGAGACATCACTGATAATTCTCCCTATTAAGAAAAAGAAGAGTAAGAAGTGGGTGAGGATCACAGGCCACCCTGTTATGCTGTGTTTGGATGAGTTCTAGTTCAAGATCCTGCCAGGCAGGGATAGCACTTTATGAAGACCCTAAACTTGGTGGGAGGAAGGATGCTTGCACACTGCCCGGGTTAGTGTTCTAGAAAGCTGACCCAAAGGCTGTTCCCCCCACAGCAGATTCTATGGATCATTAATTCTGATACATACGAACATGTGTTACACAAATAAAATGTTTTTTTACTCAAGTAAATTTGGGAAGTGATGGATTAAACAAAGCCCTAGTCTTTTCGTGTGAGGGCTTCTCAAAGCCTTTAATGTGCCAGTTATTTAAGAAT
The DNA here is from genome assembly GCF_028858775.2 of Pan troglodytes. Taxonomy (NCBI): domain Eukaryota; kingdom Metazoa; phylum Chordata; class Mammalia; order Primates; family Hominidae; genus Pan; species Pan troglodytes. Next base: position 71,380,828 of record NC_072409.2, on the reverse strand, counting down.
CATCAAGACAGGGATAGAGTGTGCAGTGGTTTCCTAACATACCAAATGTTTCAATCATTTTATCACGAAACACTGAATGAGACAAGCAACCCTCAGAACACGTCTGGGAAATGCTGAATTCACTTCTGCATTGGTGAAGTCTTACTTTCTCCAGTGGCAGACCCAACATATATATCCTTCAAGGTTAGCTTGGGACCTGCTCAAGAGCAAGACAGTAGAACACTTACTGAGTAACTAAAGGATAATTATTGATGGGTCAGCAGGCCAACATGCACAATGACAGAATGCATATAGACCTGACTTACTTTCATATCTGTTTTTTCAAATATTCTTTCATTCCTTCCGAATAGTTCTCCCTCTGTGTCATGTATCCTTATTCCTTGTTCCATCCTCCTGATGCAAACAAATGCACAATTAGAGGGTCCCTGATGACCCTGGGGCCCACAGAGGTCTTCTGCTTCTCTTTGGCCATTTTAACTGTGAAACAGAGCCAGAGGTTGTCTGAGGGTGTTTAAGTTTTGAGCAAAGCTCCTTCCACTGCAGCCTCCCCACCTTGTTCCTGCCTCAGGGCCTTTGCCCAGCTCTTCTCTCCTGCCCCTTCCCCTTTTGCACCTGGCACTCCTGGTTTCACTTATCCTGCTTTATTTTTTTCTCATCACTGATTAGCATTTAAAACACAACATTTACTAACTTATGATAATCAGCCTATTTAATGAATGTTATATTTTGACAATGACGTGTTTAATTTCTCAATTCTCTAATTAGTTTTTATATATTAACCTTTTTTTTAATGAATATAAAATCTTTTGAAATTTCTTGTTTGTCTTCCATCCACTTCCCTTACAAACCACAGTTGCTCTTTCTACCTCTTTTATATGAAACTTTCTCTGGGAAACTACACCTTTAATTTTAGCCTAAATTTCTTCTCACCCATCTCCCCAGAAGACTAAACAAGCTCAGGGTAGACTTATTTACAAGTTGTGATATTGACACTAATGATACGTCCATTCAACATCCCTGTTGCAGTTCCTGCTAGGTGAGTTCTGGAGTTCCTGAGGGTTACTCTAATTTGGAACCTATCTGGCTTAACATTGCATTGATTACATTGAACCCACTTACATGCACTTTTCAATCCAAAGAATTTGCATGTGCTTCAGGAGAACCCTGTGATGAGGGTACTAGGAGCCTACCTGTGAGTAAAAACCAGATCCATTTTTGCTTTCCCAGGAACCTCAAAATTCCACAAAACCACATCATTTCCTCTAGTTGTATCTTAGGAGCCTTGAGGTAGGTAGTTGTGTCAAGGCATACTTTATTTCCTGCTGTTCCACCTGCTCATTCCATCTAGTTAGACATCTCGACTTCTTTACTGTTCGTCCAACATACCCAGCACAATCCAGTTTCAGAGCATTTTCATTAGCTGATTTATATGATCAGACCTCTCCCCTCTCCCCTATATCCACTTTGGTCATTTCTTAGTCTGTTTAGGCTGGTATAACAAAATACCATGGATTGGGTGTCTTAAAAACAACAGAAATCTCTCACAGTTTTGGAGGCTGAAAAGTCCAAGATGAAGGCTCTGGCTGATTTGGTGTCTAGTGAGGACCTGCTTCCTCATAGATGGCCATCTTTTCACTGCAACCTCATATAGTGGAAGGGGCAAGAGATCTCACTGGGGCCTTTTTTAAATTTTTTTAAATTTTTTAATTTTTTTTTATTTTGTGATGGAGTCTCTCTCTGTCACCCAGGCTGGAGTGCAGTGGTGTGATCTTGGCTTACTGTAACTTCTGCCTCACGGGTTCAAGTGATTCTCCTGCCTCAGCCTCCTGAGTAGCGGGGATTACAGGTGCATGCCATCACACTTAGCTAATTTTTGTATTTTTAGTAGAGATGGGGTTTCACCATGTTGGTCAGGCTGGTCTTGAACTCCTGACCTTGTGATCCACCCACCTCGGCCTCCCAAAGTGCTGGGATTACAGGCATGAGCCACCGTGCCCGGCCTGGGGGCTCTTTTATAAAGGCACTAATCCCATCCATGAGGTTTTCTCCCTCATGATTTAATTACACCTAAAGGCTCTACGTCTTAGCATCATCACATTGGGGTTTAGGATTTAACATATTGATATGAGGGGCACAAACATTCACATGAAAACAGGTTGCTTACACCTCTCTCATGTGAAGCCTTTCAGCTAATCACTCCATTTAGAACAGAAGTAGCCCATTCCACCCTGGTACTCTGATATTTTTTGGCTCTGTGTCCCCACCCAAATCTCACGTTGAATTGTGATCCCCAGGTGTTGAAGGAAGGGCCTGGTGGGAGGTAATTGAGTCATGGGGGCCGACTTCCCTCTTGCTGTTCTGGTGATAGAGTTCTCAGGAGATCTGGTTGTTAGAAAGTGTGTATCACTTCCCCTTTCTCTCTCTCTTGCTCTTGCCATGTGAAGACCATGCCTGCTTCTCCTTCACCTTCTGCCAGTTTCCTGAGGTCTCCCCAGCCATGCCTCCTGGACAGCCTGCAGAACTGTGAGTCAGTTAAATCTCTGTTCTTCATAAATTACCCAGTCTAAGGTAGTTCTCTGTAGCAGGGGAAGAACAGACTACAACATACTCTTTGTTTTAGTCTTGTATTTCGTTTTGACCATACCACTTTAAATCTAATATACTATATATATATTTGTTCATTTTTGTTTTGTTAATATAAGCTGTCTCCACTAAAGTATAACCCCCATGAGGCATATTTTCATTGCTGCTTTTCCCCCTTCTTTTACTGCTCCTTCATCCCTAGCACCTGGAATAGTATCTGGCACATGGTAAGTTTTCCAAAAGAAGTTTTCAATTAACAACCCAGAGAAGCCGTTTTTAGATCAGGCAATAAGTCAGTTGTGCCTGTAAATTGCAATCCATGTAGTACCTTAGCCAGGAGCTGAGGAGACAAGCCGAGGGAATACACAATAACTTTTTCTGCAGATAGTAACAACAGTCATCACCAGTAAGAAACATTCTGCAGATAGTAACAATAGTCATCATCAGTAAGAAACATTCGCCTTTAAGTTATCTCACTTGGGGTTTTTTGGAGGGGACTCAAGAGAGCAATCTTAGTGATTCTTTTAAACGATAAGTCAGGTCCTGTCATTCCTCTGCTTAAACCCTTCAATGCCTTTCTGTCTCACTCAAGTAATACCCAGAATCCTTTACCATGATCTTCAAGACTCTGCATGGTCTCTTTCCTTCCCTAGCATTTTCTTTCTAATCCTGCACTATCCACTGATAATATAATATAAGTCACACATGTAATTTTAAAGATTTTAGTAGAAACATTAAAAAATTAAGTAGGTAAAATCAATTTCAGTAACTGATTTTATTTAACACAATTCCTCTAAAATATTAATTCAACATGCATTCAATGTAAACAACTTGAAATATTTCATATTCAAAATTCATACTAAGCCTTTTACATGTAGGGTATATTTGACTTACAGCACATCTCAATGTCGTCAGCCGCAGTTCTAGGGCTCCATAGCCGTATGACACTGGTGACTACCATATTGGACAGTCTCTTCTTCATCTTCTCTGCCTCAGATGATTCTGTTCAAGCTGGCTTGGACTCCCGTAATAGCGCAAACACATTTTCACGCCAGTAAAGTTGCTAGATTGAGCAAATACAAATAGGGAATTGAACAATGAGAACACATGGACACAGGAAGGGGAACATCACACACCGGGGATGTGTACCATATCTTAGCTGATGAACCTATAGATACAATATGACATCCCTTATCTTCTGCTCTGGGGGTCAAACCTCTTTGGTGTCAAAAAGGACCATGAGAGCAATGGAGGGAACTGTTGTGAGGCAGATAATTTGTTTATGAAGACACAATTGGTCAAGAATATCAATAGGAAAATATTAATTTTTCATACCTTTATACAAAGTACTTTCTCATATGGATTCAGTCTTACATTTTGCATACATTTCTAAAACTCCCAGCAGGTCCTCATTCCTCTAATAGCCATGAGTGTGCTCATATCCTTTTTTCCCTTTACTTTACACTTGTGTGACCAAGTACCTTTCATGAAGCTCAGAATGGGTTTCTCCTGCCTTTGCCATGTTTAGCCTAATTCTATTGATTTGACATTGTTTTATTTCCCAGTAAAATGTAACAAACAAAATAAGCCCAGATATACATAGCTACATAATTTTACCTTTTATGTGGTGCATCACTGACAAAATATATATAATATATATACAGGAATATCTTATTTTATTGTGTTTCTCTCTATTGCACTTTGCAGATACTGCATTTCTTGCAAATTGAAGTTTTGTGGCAATTCTGTGTTAAGCAAGTCTTTTGGCACCATTTTTTTCCAACAGCACGTGCTCACTTCAAATCTCTGTTTCACATTTTGGTAATTTTTGCAATATTTCAGACTTCTTCATTATTATTAAATGTGTTATGGTAAACTGTGATCAGTGATCTTTGATGTTACCATTGTATTCTTTTGGGGCACCACAAACCATACCCATGTAAGATGGTGAAGTTAATAAATAAATGTTGTGTGTGTTCTGACTGCTACACTGACCAGCATTTCCCCATCTCTGTCTCTCACTGGGTCTCTCTGTTCCCTGAGACACAACAATATTAAAATTAGACTAATCAATAACCCTATAGTGACCTCTAAATGGTCAAGTGAAAGCAAGTGTTCACATTTTTCACTTTAAATCTAAGCCAGAAATGATTAAGCTTAGTAAAGAGGGTATGCTGAAATCCAAGCTAGACCAAAAACTAAGCTTCTTGTGCCAAACATTTAGCCAAGATCTGAATCCAAGGAAAGGTTTTAGAAGGAAAATAAAAGAGCTATTTCAGTGAACACACAAATGACAAGAAAGCAAAACAGCCTTATTGCTGATGTTGAGAAAGGTTAAGTGGTCTGGATAGAAGATAAAACCAGCCACAACAATCCCCACAGCAAAGCCTAATTCAGAGAAATTCCGTAATTATCTTCAATTCTATGAAATTGAGAGAGGTGAGAAAGTGACAGAAGAAAAGTTGGAAGCTAGCAGATGTTAATTCCTGAGGTTTAAGAAGACATCTCCATAGCATAAAAGTACAAGGTGAAATAGCAAATGCTGATATACAAGTTGAAGCTAGTTTTTCAGATCTAATATAATCGATAAAGGTGGCTACATTACACAACAGATTTAATAGATAAAACAGCCTTATATTTAATAGATAAAACAGCCTTATATTGGAAGAAATGCCATTTAGAACTTCCATAGCTAGAGATAAGTCAATGCCTGCCTTCAAAGCTTCAAAGGACAACAGGCTGACTCGCTTGTTATGGATGAAGGCTGCTGGTGACCTGAAATTGAAGCCAATGCTCATTTTGCATGCTGAAAGTCATAGGACCCTTAAGAATTATGCTATATTTCCTCTGCCTTTGTTCTATAAATAGAACAAAGCCTGAATGACAGCATATCTGCTCCGAGCATGGTTTAATGAGTATTTTAAGTCCACTGTTGAGACCTACTGCTTAGAAAAAAGATTCCTTTCAAGACATCACTGCTCATTGACAATGCACCTGGTCACCCAAGAGCTCTGATAGAGATGTACAAGGAAATATCCTTAAAGTTTTCATGCATGCTAACACAACATTCAATCTGTAACCCATGGATCAAGGAGTAATTTTTACTTTCAAGTCTTAGAATTTAAGAAATACATTTTGTAAAGCTATAACTGCTGTACGTAGTGATTTCTGTGATGGATCTGGGCAAGGTAAATTGAAACCTTCTGGGAAAAATTTACAATTCTTAATGCTATCCACTGATGGATAACATTAAGAATATTTGTGATTCATAGGAGGAGGTAAAAATGGCAACATTAACAGGATTTTGGAAGCTGTTGATTCCACTCATCATTGATGACTTTGAAGGGTTCAAGGCTTCAGTGGCAGAAGGAACTTCAGATGTGGTGGAAATAGCAAGAGATATACAATTTAAGTAGAGCCTGAAGATGTGACTGAATTGTTACAATCTCATAATAAAATTTGAAAGAATGAGGAGTTGCTTCTTATGGATATGCAAAGAAAGTGTTTTCTTGAGATGGAATCTATGAATACTCCTGGTGAAGATACTGTGAACAATTGTTGAAATTACAACAAGGAATTTATTTTTTATTTTTATTTATTATTATTATACTTTAAGTTTTAGGGTACATGTGCACAACGTGCAGGTTTGTTACATATGTGTAACACATACATGTGCCATGTTGGTGTGCTGCACCCATCAACTCATCATTTAGCATTAGGTATATCTCCAAATACTATCCCTCCCCCCTCCCCCCACCCCACAACAGTCGCCAGTGTGTGATGTTCCCCTTCCTGTGTCCATGTGTTCTCATATTTCAATTCTCACCTATAAGTGACAACATGCGGTGTTTGTTTTTTTGTCCTTGTGATAGTTTGCTGAGAATGATGGTTCCAGCTTCATCCATGTCCCTACAAAGGACATGAACTCATCATTTTTATGGCTGCATAGTATTCCATGGTGTATATGTGCCACATTTTCTTAATCCAGTCTATCATTGTTGGACATTTGGGTTGGTTCCAAGTCTTTGCTATTGTGAATAGTGCCGCAATAAACACACGTGTGCATGTGTCTTTATAGCAGCATGATTTATAATCCTTTGGGTATATACCCAATAATGGGATGGCTGGGTCAAATGGTATTTCTAGTTCTAGATCCCTGAGGAATCACCACACCGACTTCCACAATGGTTGAACTAGTTTACCGTCCCACCAACAGTGTAAAAGTGTTCCTATTTCTCCACATCCTCTCCTGCACCTGTTGTTTCCTGACTTTTTAGTGATTGCCATTCTAACTGGTGTGAGATGGTATCTCATTATGGTTTTGATTTGCATTTCTCTGATGGCCAGTGATGATGAGCATTTTTTCACGTGTTGTTTGGCTGCATAAATGTCTTCTTTTGAGAAGTGTCTGTTCATATCCTTTGCCCACTTTCTGATGGGGTTGTTTTTTTCTTGTAAATTTGTTTGAGTTCATTGTAGATTCTGGATATTAGCCCTTTGTCAGATGAGTAGGTTTCAAAAGTTTTCTCCCATTCTGATGGTGGTTTCTTTTGCTGTGCAGAAGCTCTTGAGTTTAATGAGATCCCATTTGTCAATTTTGGCTTTTGTTGCCATTGCTTTTGGTGTTTTAGACATGAAGTCCTTGCCCATGCCTGTGTCCTGAATGGTATTGCCTAGGTTTTCTTCTAGGGTTTTTATGGTTTTAGGTCTAACATGTAAGTCTTTAATCCATCTTGAATTAATTTTTGTATAAGGTGTAAGGAAGGGATCCAGTTTCAGCTTTCTACATATGGCTAGCCAGTTTTCCAGCACCATTTATTAAATAGGGAATCCTTTCCCCATTGCTTGTTTTTGTCAGGTTTCTCAAAGATCAGATTGTTGTAGATATGCGGCATTATTTCTGAGGGCTCTGTTCTGTTCCATTGGTCTATATCTGTGTTTTGGTACCACTACCATGCTGTTTTGGTTACTGTAGACTTGTAGTATAGTTTGAAGTCAGGTAGCATGATGCCTCGAGCTTTGTTCTTTTGGCTTAGGATTGACTTGGCAATGCGGGCTCTTTTTTGGTTCGATATGAGCTTTAAAGTATTTTTTTCCGATTCTGTGAAGAAAGTCATTGGTAGCTTGATGGGGATGGCATTGAATCTATAAATTACCTTGGGCAGTATGGCCATTTTCACAATATTGATTCTTCCTGTCCATGAGCGTGGAATGTTCTTCCATTTGTTTGTGTCCTCTTTTATTTCATTGAGCAGTGGTTTGTCATTATCCTTGAAGAGGTCCTTCACATCCCTTGTAAGTTGGATTCCTAGGTATTTTATTCTCTTTGAAGCAATTGTGAATGGGAGTTCACTCATGATTTGGCTCTCTGTTTGTCTGTTATTGGTGTATAAGAATGCTTGTGATTTTTGCACATTGATTTTGTATCCTGAGACTTTGCTGAAGTTGCTTATCGGCTTATGGAGATTTTGCCCTGAGATGATGGAGTTTTCTAAATATACAATCATGTCATCTGCAAACAGGGACAATATGACTTCCTCTTTTCCTAATTGAACACCCTTTATATCCTTCTCCTGCCTGATTGCCCTGGCCAGAACTTCCAACACTATGTTGAATAGGAGTGGTTAGAGAGGGCATCCCTGTCTTGTGCCAGTTTTCAAAGGGAATGCTTCCAGTTTTTGCCCATTCAGTATGATATTGGCTGTGGGTTTGTCATAAATAGCTCTTATTATTTTGAGATACATCCCATCAATACCTAATTTATGGAGAGTTTTTAGCATGAAGGGCTGTTTTATTTTGTCAAAGGCCTTTTCTGCATCTATTGAGATAATCATGTGGTTTTTGTCATTGGTTCTGTTTATGGGATGGATTACATTTATTGATTTGCATATGTTGAACCAGCCTTGCATCCCAGGGATGAAGCCCACTTGATCATGGTGGGTAAGCTTTTTGATGTGCTGCTGGATTCAGTTTGCCATTATTTTATTGAGGATTTTTACATCAATGTTCATCAGGGATATTGGTCTAAAATTCTTTTTTTCTTTTGTTATGTCTCCGCCAGTCTTTCGTATCAGGATGATGCTGGCCTCATAAAATGAGTTAGGTAGGTAGGATTCCTTCTTTTTATATTGATTGGAATAGTTTCAGAAGGAATGGTGCCAGCTCCTCTTTGTACCTCTGGTAGAATTCAGCTGTGAATTCTGGTCCTGGACTTTTTTTGGTTAGTAGGGTCTTAATTATTGCCTCAATTTCAGAGCCTGTTGTTGTTCTTTTCAGGGATTCAACATCCTCCTGGTTTAGTCATGGGAGGGTGTATGTGTCCAGGAATTTATCCATTTCTTCTAGATTTTCTAGTTTATTTGTGTAGAGGTGCTTATAATATCCTCTGTTGGTAGTTTGTATCTCTGTGGGATCGGTGGTGATATCCCCTTTATCATTTTTTATTGTGTCTATTTGATTCTTCTCTCTTTTCATCTTTATTGGTCTTGCTAGTGGTCTATTAATTTTGTTAGTCTTTTCAAAAAACCAGCTCCTGGATTCATTGATTTTTTGAAGGGTTTTTTGGTGTCTCTATCTCCTTCAGTTCTGCTCTGATCTTAGTTATTTCTTACCTTCTGCTAGCTTTTGAATGTGTTTGCTCTTGCTTCTCTAGTTCTTTTAATTGTGTTGTTAGGGTGCCAAAGTTGAAATGAAGGAAAAAATGTTAAGGGCAGCCAGAGAGGAAGGTCGGGTTTCCCACAAAGGGAAGCCCATCAGACTAACAGTGGATCTCTCGGCAGAAACTCTACAAGCCAGAAGAGAGTGGGGGCCAATATTCAACATTCTTAAAGAAAAGAATTTTCAACCCAGAATTTCATATCCAGCCAAACTAAGCTTCATAAGTGAAGGAGAAATAAAATCCTTTACAGACAAGCAAATGCTGAGAGATTTTGTCACCACCAGGCCTGCCTTACAAGAGCTCCTGAAGGAAGCACTAAATATGGAAAGGAACAACTGGTACCAGCCACTGCAAAAACATGCCAAATCGTAAAGACCATCGATGCTAGGAAGAAACTGCATCAACTAATGAACAAATAACCAGCTAACATCATAATGACAGGATCAAATTCGCACATAACAATATTAACCTTAAATGTAAATGGGCTAAATGCTCCAATTAAAAGACACAGACTGGCAAATTGGATAAAGAGTCAAGACTCATCAGTGTGCTGTATTCAGGAGACCCATTTCACATGCAGAGACACATATAAGCTCAAAATAAAGGGATGGAGGAAGATCTACCAAGCAAATGGAAAATTAAAAAAAAAAGCAGGGGTTGCAATCCTAGTCTCTGATAAAACAGACTTTAAACCAACAAAGATCAGAAGAGACAAAGAAGGCCATTACATAATGGTAAAGGGATCAATTCAACAAGAAGAGCTAACTATCCTAAATATATATGCACCCAACACAGGAGCATCCAGATTCATAAAGCAAGTCCTGAGTGACCTACAAAGAGACTTAGACTCCCACACAATAATAATGGGAGACTTTAACACCGCACTGTCAACATTAGACACATCCATGAGACAGGAAGTTAACAAAGATATCCAGGAATTGAACTCAGCTCTGCAGCAAGTGGACCTAATAGGCATCTACAGAACTCTCCACCCCAAATCAACAGAATATACATTCTTCTCAGCACCACATTGCCCTTATTCCAAAATTGACCACATAGTTGGAAATAAAGCACTCCTCAGCAAATGTAAAAGAATAGAAATTATAACAAACTGTCTCTCAGACCACAGTGCAATCAAACTAGAACTCAGGATTAAGAAACTCACTCAAAACCGCTCAACTACATGGAAACTGAACAACCTGCTCCTGAATGACTACTGGGTACGTAAGGAAATGACAGCAGAAATAAAGATGTTCTTTGAAACCAATGAGAACAAAGACATAACATACCAGAATCTCTGGGACACATTTAAAGCAGTGCGTAGAGGGAAGTTTATAGCACTAAATGCCCACAAGAGAAACCAGGAAAGATCTAAAATAGTATACATTTTCATATCAAACCATGGGAATTACACTTACTGAATTATCAAACTTTTAAAACATTTTTCCTTTGATAGATTCAGATTTCTTTCCAGATATAAAAAATCAGTACTCATGGTATGTTCATTTTTATAATGTTATATTTTGTATTTAAGCAAGAACTCAAAATACATACGGCACACATGGGTATGAGCTGGTGATTTTCTGTCTTTTCCTGATCCTTGCTTGGAATGTCTTAGAGTGGTTTCAATCAACAATTTTCAAACTTTGGCAGGCACCAGAATCATCTGGAGGACTTCTTAAAACTGACAATTGGGCCCTGCCCCCAGAGTTTCTGATTTAGTGGCATTTCTAACAAATCCTCTGGTGATGTTGATGCCACTGGTCTAAGAATATCACCTTAAGAACCACTGGTGTGTATGGTTTTCCGTGTGTTATGAATTCAGCACTACCTGCATCAAAAGAGAAAGAAATACCACCACCTCTGCCACCTTGGAGTGCACTGGGAAACTTGAAGACATTGAGCATCACAAAAGCGACATTTATTCTTGGTGGGAAATAAAAGTGAACAGCAGAACCTAGACAAATTTTTTTAAAAATAAATTCCTCTCATTGCTTTGTACTTCTGCGGGCTGAAATAGAGACCGAGCTATCTCAGGCTGAGCTTTGCCATAAAACATTTTTACTTATTCTTCCTATTTTTTTTGTGACATTCTTTTTTTTTCACAAGAAGCTTAATTTCTCAGAACCCTCGGCTATATTCACAGAATTATTTTTTATTATCAGCTCATTATTTTACTATCTCCTAATTTACAAATGCTAGTTAAAAAGTACAAAAAAAAGTATTTATTTAAAAATATTACGAACATATGTTAAACGTTGTAAAATTCAAAAGGTTCTCAAGAAACAAAATTTTTGGTCCGGGTAATATGATATTCTCAGGTTTACTAAAACCATCACAAACAAGCTACTAGTCCAGTATTTTAAACACAAAAATTTACATAAACCTATAACTGCTATTTTCATTCTTTGATAATTGCACTATCACCACAAAGAAATAAACACCTACTATTCACGAAAATAAATTCACAAAAATATTTTCTCCCTGTTGTAAATAGAAACATCAAATAATTCGTTTTCTAAAATGAAAATTGTCAAGTTTCCTAGGGCTTTGTTCTACACATAAGAATCCTTTGTTTTCAACGCAGGCCATTTCCTTTGCTCTAATTCTGGGATTATTGATATGAGAGTTTGTCCAGGAGGTAGCAGGAAGCTGGGCCCTGTGGTTGTACTGCAGAAGCAGTTAAGAAAGGAAAACTAGCAGAGGTATTTTTCAGTGAAGGGGCAATCAATAAAAGACTCTGAGAGCAAGGAACAGAAATTTAAGTGGATTCTGATAAGCACTGGATGAGAGTCTCCAGAAGTGGACAGGTATTGAACTTGTTCCAGTACGTTTTTTTTTTTTTTAATTTTATTTTTTTGTTCTTGTTTCCAGGATGTTCTTACTATTCCAATTTCCCTTTTGGCTAAGTATAATTGATTAATTTTTTTGGTCCATTCCCAATCTTATTGTAATACCTGTCAGGAGAATGAATATATAATACTATTCTTTTCTCATTACCATCTTAATATTGTCACTAGAAATAACTAACGTGCCATTCTGTACTATTAAGAGATTTGTTACATGAACGATAAAGAACTAACCTTCCTTATCTCATTCTATAGTCCCATTTTCCATGCAAAGGAGCTGGTTCAGATAAAAATTAGCTTCGTGCTCAGGTTAAATTCATTCTGTGAAGTGATAGTAGTTCAAATGCATTATAGGAGGATTCTCCTGTTCTAAGTTCTGATGTGGGAGGATTTGTCTAATGTTAAAAAAAAGCATATGAAATATAAATGGTAATTTCAGTGCATTTAAAAGAATAAAATAGGCCTTGTTATGCAAGCCTTCTTTTGTATATAATATGAAATGAGAAAAATGGAATATCTTCACCATAAATTAAAGTTAGAATCATTGGGAAGTTCAATCTATGAATATGTGTGTGCATGCATGCTTACACATGTATTTCATATCCTTTACAAGATTACAGATCTTCTAGATTTAGGTAACCATGATAAGGTCATGTTAAAAGAATATATCATTACCTATTATAGATCCTACTCTTTACATAAAAAATAAGCATAGAAATGTGAGGATTTTTGAAGATAACTTCTAAAAAATGTTTAAAAGACATATTGCTTACCTGAAGAATCTTCTTTGACTGAAAACAAAAAGGGGGGTGGGAATCCATATATATATATATATATATATGTGTGTGTGTGTGTGTATATATACATATATACACACGTATATATATACACACATATGTGTGTATACACACGTATATATGTGTGTATGCACACGTGTATATGTGTGTATGCACACATATATATGTGTATATATATATACATATGTGTGTGTGTGTGTATATATATGTATATATCAGCAAGCAGATCTCAGCAGATATTTATTAAACACACTTGGGGTGAACCACTCAGTAGAAGCAAGGCCAGCAGAACACTGCTGTGTGTTTGGAGCAGTTCAAAGGTGCTTCCAGATAGACCTTTTGGAAAAGGATTTCTCTGTGTGTGTGTGTGTGTGTGTGTGTCTGTGTGTCTGTGTGTGTTTGCGTGTCTGTATCTATGTGTTTATTGGTACTTTTAAGGAACAACAAGGGCATTCATAAATTGACTGTTTAGTAGAGGTCACAGTGTATTTCAGTCATGACACACATATGGTCTGCTTTCTCTTTACAAACTACGTGAGGTAAGATTTTATTCTCTTATTTTACAGATAAGGAAAAGGGCTCAGGGAGGTTAAGAAAAATCCTCAATGTCACACAGTTACTAAGTAGCAGAGGCATAATTAAAAACTATTTCAATTTAGCTCCAAAGTCAATGTATTTTCTCCTCAGAATGCAGAAAGCCTTCTAAGAGAGAATTATGATTCTCAGTGCCATGTATAATAACTGATTATAGACAAATAAAAATTTGTGTTTTCTTAACTACAAATACATAGGTGTATTTTCTTAGATTGTAGCTTGTTACGATTTTGAAATTATAATTATTGCATATCAAATATCCTAAGTGTATAGCACTTACTACAATATACATGAATAGATGCTTTGATAGTGTTGCTGCTACTGTTAATAGTTAACGCTAATTCAATAAAGGCACATTCACTTTTGTGAGCTTTTGGTGAATTAGGGTTTTTAAAGAAACTAAGCAGAGCAGGTAACTACGTCCTATAAAACCCTAATCTAACAACAGTCTGGGGTTACTGTGTAGGTTTTCATAATTACTGGGAGGTTTGTGTGGGCACTGGATATAGACTTTAATGACTCTAAGATAATAGATAATGCTTCTTAGTACAAAGAACTAAGTTAATTCAACAGCCATTAGGAGAAACTAAAATTTCCAACCAGATCTAGGCCCGATGATATTGAGTTATCTGGGTGTTTCAGCATCAAACTTCAGGGCCACCAACCTTGATTTTTAGTTCATTATGGAAACTAGTGCCCAATTAAAATATTCCTTGGCAAGCAACTTTCTGGAGTTAGGCAGACTAATTACTGTAGGGAATGAGGAGAAAGTCATGCTCCAAATCATACTGTCTGACCTCAGAAGGAGGAGCAGTTTAGTGCCAAGAATACAGCTATAGAGCGTAGTAAATAAGAAGGAATAAAATTTGCAGATATTAAATCATACCTACCTGAAAGGGCACTGAATAATATTATACATCATTCTTGGGTTTATTTGATAGCCATTTGGAAGTTGAATGTGCATGAAATGTTTTACAAATTTATAATTTACAAATTACAAGATGTAAAACATTTAAGAGGTTTTACCATTTGTGCCTACAACATTTAAGTTATTAACCTATTAGTATTTTAAAGTTACTGTTGTATTGAAACTGGTGTTACTATTATCATATTTATCATATAATACCAAATAATGAACTGTAATGTATCATGTAACAACTGCTTTGAATTATTTTTCAACTAATGAAGGTGAATTTGGTGTGCTGTCCTTGATTTTTTAAAATTTTTATCCACTGTATTTTATTCTTATAGTCACATGCAAGAAATAAGCAAGGGGAACACAACATTTTCTTGAGCATAAGAAGGGTGACATCCTCTGACATATTTTTAAATAACTTACACCTTGAGAAGGAACCTACGTATAACAGTAATTCTTATTGTTCCTAAATAATAATCTCAGTATATGTGTAACCTCTTCCTGAAAGTTTGACCTGCTTCCCATTTCAGCTAGAAAAAATGAGTGATGTCACCACACATCACATGAAAATCTAAATGATTGTAATGTATAACACACACACATGTGCTCACACATAAATACACAGAAATAAGCCTCAGCAGAATTTTATAAAGAGAGAAAGGACTTCGGTTTGCTTTTCTACTCTAGAAACAAGCATGCTGACTCCTATAGACAGGTGGATTCCATTTAATCGAGTCTTTTCAGATGGTAACAGCTAGATATTCTTTAAGAAGTGTGTAAAGATGAAAAAAGGGAGATTTTTTGCAAAGACTAAAACCCAATTCAAAAAATTAGAATTTTACAAATATCTACCCATAAATAAAAGTAAAATGGATATATATTTCTTTTTAATGTCAACTTGCTGACTTTGCTTAAGAAAAAATGATAAACCTTGAACCACATGGCTTACAAACTGCTGAACTTTTCGATTGTATCCTATGTTGTTTTTATTCCAGTCATCTACTTTGCTGGGACCACTTCTTGCTTTAGGACTCTATTACTAAATCATATGTATGTATGTATGTATTACTTATGTACTTGCTAAAAGTACATCTTACTTGTTTTCAAGTAATGAGTCTTAATTAATTTATGCTCATGCATGATTTTGCTCCTTTCTAATAAGCTCTGCAGGATGCTGGCCATAGTTGAGAGATGTTTCAGCTCTTCCTGTCTTTGGCAACTGTATTATTTATGCTCAACATATATTTGATTTACATTGGTGATGATGTAGAATTTTGAACCCCTTTTCATACAAAGAGTTGCTGCCTATTTAAGATGCAAACAAAAAATTGATCCTCCATCTTTTTAACATTGTGAGATTGCTTCTTTAGCATTATTAAATATTTCCTTGGCAGTCACAATTCTGACATGACTCAGGACATTATTTCTTTAACACTCTCCATCTGTTATTGTGAAACATCCATTGTCCTGTGGCTGAAGGCCCTTTATGTTCAGTGAGACTTGAGGCTTCATGGTCAGAGCTGTATAAAGAAGAATTTGAAAGTTTGTAGAATTTTTGTGGTAGTTCTTCTTTTTGAGTGATGAAGGACCATCTGTGATCTTTACAGCAGCACTGTCCAATAGAACTTTCTGGGATGATGAAATTGTTCTATATTTGTGCTGTCCAGGATGGTAGCCACCAGCCACATGTGCTATTGAGCACCTGAAGTGTCACTTGTTTTATTTAATTTAATTAACTTAAATATGATTTAAATAGACAGTTATGGCTAGGGGCTGCAATATTCAATAATGCAGCCTTAGAGGATAACCAGAAAATTTGCCCAGAAATTTGTTTTGGAATCTATCTGTGTAGCTCTATTTAATATTGGGATTTGTATTACTGATTTTTAGCCATAGTATGGTGATAATGACTGAGAGAAAATATCTGTCTATCTATCTCTATATCTATCTATCTATCTATCTATCTATCTATCTATCTATCTATCTATCTGT
The DNA here is from genome assembly GCF_028858775.2 of Pan troglodytes. NCBI lineage: Eukaryota > Metazoa > Chordata > Mammalia > Primates > Hominidae > Pan > Pan troglodytes. Next base: position 71,364,439 of record NC_072409.2, on the reverse strand, counting down.
TTGTGTGAGTGTGTGTGTGTAATTACCTTTCAAGGAGCTATCGGTAGTGATAGAGATATGAAAGAGAATTTCTGTGTATAAAATGTGTTCATCAGTAGGTTGATATTTGGAAGACAAAATCAAGGAGATTCTTTTACTACATGAGAACTTGTACCTGAGTTTCCCTAACCCTTAGAACTTCTGGTATCCTACAAATATAATTGTATTTTCAGAATCTGGCATTTAACCTTTTGAATGGATTAGATGACACGTGGTAATGCACTGGCTGCATTTAAAACAAGTAAATGGAGGACATTGTGCTGAGTGAAACAAGCCAGGCACAGAAGGACAAATACTGCATGATCTCACTTATATGGGGAATCAAGAAAAGCTGAACTCATAAAAGCAGATAGTAGGATGGTGGTTGTCAGGGGTTGGAGGTGAAAGCAAAATGGGAAATGTTGGTTAAAGGGTACCAGGTTTCAGTTAGATACAATATGTTCTAGAGAGTTATTGTACAGAATGGTGATTATGGTTAATAACAATATACTATTATATACTCAAAAATCACTAAGAGTACATTTTAAAAGTTCTCACCACAAAAAAGTAACTATGTGAGGTGATGGAGATGTTAATTAGTTGATTGTGGTAATCATTTCACAAGGTATACATATATCAAAACATCATATCGTGCACCATAAATCTATACAATGTTGCATGTCAATTATACCTCAATAAAGAGAAAGATTAAACACATTTGATGATATAACGCTCTGGACTCAGCACTGTACTTCACTAAAATTATTAAATCAACTTTTGGATTTGGATACCAAATCCAAACAGGTTGCAGCAATATAGTGCCATTATTTGAATGTTGGGAAAATTCTGTCTTTGTGGCACTTGACATATGGAAAATGATAGTCATTATGAACTGTGAAAATCCTTTGGTTCATAATAGGTACGTAGTAAAAATTTATTGAATGTTATCATATCGTGTCTACTAGAAAGAATGTTCAAATTATTCACCACTACACTAGTCCCCCTTTATCCAGAAGGGATACATTCCAAGACCCCCAGTGGATGCCTGAAGCCGTGGATAGTGCCAACCCCATATATAATATGATTTTCCTATATGGATATTCCTATGATAAAGTTTAATTTATAAATCAGGCACAGTAAGAGATTAATAACAACTACTAAAATAGACCAAAACAGACAAAAATATGTTGTAATAAAGACTAAGTGAAAGTGGTCTCTCTCTCTCTCGTATGTGCTCTCTCTTACACACAATATCTTAGTATATTGTACTAACTTACGTACAGACTGCAGTGGACTGTGGGTAACTGAAATCATGGAAAACAAAACTGGATAAGGGGGAACTACTGTATATTTATTGGTGAATATGATTTTTTTCCATTGAGTTAGAAAATTTTTGTTTTACTTGGCCCTAATAACTTTTCTTCTCTTTAGAAATTTTTGTTGGTTACCATAATAATGCCATATGTGATTATAAAAGATTAAAAACAAAGAAAAGGAGTAATTTAAAATATTTGTTAAATATTTTAAAATATACTCATTTTTTACTGTTAAAAATCCTAATAAACTGAAGATAACATAGAAACATTCCCTATAAAATCAAAAATAAAATACATGTTTATTTTTACCATTCTTGTTACTTTTTCTGGAGGTGGTAAAAATACAATGAAATAGGAAACAAAAATATTAGCTAGTAGATTAATATAAAAAGATGAACAAGTTGCCTTTTGCATACAAAATAACATTTTCTGTAGGGAATCTTAGAAAACAAACTGAAAATACGAGCAATTTTGGCCCAGTGGGGTGGCTCACGCATGTCATTTCAGCACTCCGGGAGGCTGAGGCCGGGGGATCACCACCAGGTCAGGAGATGGAGACCATCCTGGCCAACATGGTGAAACCCCATCTCTACTAAAGATACAAAAATAAGTTGGGCATAGTTCTGTGTGCCTGTAGTCCCAGCTACTCGAGAGGCTGACGCAGGAGAATCACTTAAACCTGGGGGTCGGAGGTTGCAGTGAGCCGAGATCGCGCCACCGCACTCCAACCTGGCCACAGAGCAAGATTCCGTCTCAAAAAAAAAAAAAAAAATACTAGCAATTTTTACAATTTAATAAATTTAGCATGTGGCAGCAACTGTAAAATATTTATAGAGATTGCAAATGCTGGAATTAGACTGGCTGTTTCATAATACCACAAAGATATATAACTTTGGAAAAGTCACTTATATTCCTTATGCTTCACTCCCTTGAGCTATCAAATTAAAGTAATAATAGTATTTACCTTATAGAGGTCTGTATATTAAATGATGTGATTCATGTAAATTAGCAAAGCATGTGGCACTTACTAAATATTAATAAATGCTAATTTGCTAGTAAGTTAATTATCATTGTTGTTGCTGCTTAGTAAATATAACAAGGGAAAATTATTTCACTTATAGTAACAAAAATAAGAAAAAAATGAAAGTGTGACAGCATTAATTCAAAAGATAGTGGCAATAAATTGGGAATTTTAAGGCTCTTCTTTTTTTTACTAGACATGAAAAAAGACTATAGATTGTAGAATGAAGTATATTGGAAAACATTTAGCAAGAATTTTCTTAAAAGAGGTATAAATAATGCACCAAGCATAAATATAAAATGGAATAATAAAAAATACTAAATAAAAAAGGCAGATAAAGAGGAGTAAAAGGAACATAGGATGGTTGGACACAGTAAAACAATTTTAAAAGGATAGATTTAAATGTAACAATAATTACTTTAAATGCAAATTAACTAGGCAGTTAAACAGCTGAGCTTGTCAACCTGTATAAAATGCAAGACCTAACTATGAGATGTCTAAAAGAAAACCACTTTAAATATAAAGATGTAGGCAAGTTAAAAGTAAATATATGATGAAAGATATATGATGTGATAATTACTAAAAATAAAGCTATAAGGGCTATATTAATAAAATACAAATTAAAATTTAGAACATAAACTATTAACAGAAATAAAAAAGCATATCAAATACCAAAACTGTGGTCGAAATAGCAAAGAAAACATTAAGATGCTAAATGTATTTCTACCTAAGAGGGTTTCCCCACGCAAGAACAAACAAAAAATAAACTGGTCAACTGAAAACAGAAATACACAAATTCACAAGTATACTTAGAGACTTCAAAATTTCTCTGTTAATAATCAGTAGAATAGGGAGCAAAACATACCAATCAAGATGATTCTAACATCCCTGCCATATTCGAGTCTGGTTCTAATGTTTGCTTGCTTGCTTCCAACTGTGGGTTTTATTTATTTTTTTATTTATTTTTTGCCTTTTAGTATACCTTATAATTTTTGTTGTTGTTGAAAGCTTGATATGATGTACTGCACAAAAGGAAGTGAGTTACTTAGGTCTCTAAGTAATACGTTGATAAGGTGTGGGTGAGGAGAAACATTCTATAGTTGTATGATTTAGTCTCAGTCTTTTAGTGAGCCTGTGCCCTGGGCTGTGATCTTCACAGGTGGTTCACCTTAGGTGAGACAAGAAGGATTAGATGGGGATGGAGTTTGGTATTTTCCTGTCCCACATGGAAGGCTAGATGGGGCTGAAGTTGACTACCTTCCCCCGTGCAGAAGTTGCTCCTTGTTACTTTTTCAAACCAAAGTGAAATTTAGGGCTTTGTACAGGCATTACTATGTCTATTCTCAGGTTTTCTAACAGTAAGGTGAAGGGTGTGATTTGATGAGGTGATCAGAGTGATAAGAAAGGAGCTAGAGAATGGGATTCTTGTTATATTTTGTAATTTATTGTCTTTGTCTAATTCAAAGATGCAAACTCTCAGCAAAGAGTTTATGGTACAACCTTTATATTCTCATAAACTAAATATTGGCCATGAGTTTGAACTACGTCTAGGTATTGACTTTCTTTTATATATTAGCATACCATTTGGGATATTTTATAATTGTTTGTAATTATGTGCCACAGTTATATAGGCAAATAATTTTCTCGTTGTTTTCAAAGTGCTTGATTCGCTGTAAAAAAAGTTGTTTTGCTTTTTTGTTTTGCTTTTTTTTGTTTTGCAAAAACAAACATATGTATATGTAGTATACATATGTTTATTGACATGTATACTACGTATGTCAATAAACTGATCTAGAGCAAGAAGAAACTAAGATAATCTGGGGGTGATGAATGTTTTCTAGTTTAATTAGTCAATAAGAAAAGCAACCTACACCTACTACATACAAAGCATTGTGCCGTGTGAGAAAGATACATACAGTAATTTGTGTCAGCATATCACATTTTGGAAGTATATCATTTGCCAGGTAGTAAGTGCTGGAGATTCAGGGTAAGTACGATGTAGATTCAGCTTTGGGAGCTTTAGGTATATTGAGAGAAATAGATACACAAAAAGTTCCTTAAATTGTCATAAGTGAAAGAAAAGACTTGAATAAAGGCATTAAGGAAGCACAGAGGAGGGCTATTTATTCCAGAATATTGTTCCAAAAGTGCTAATGATCTAGATAGAAAATAGCTAAAGCACTAAAAATGCAACATTGATGATAATGACAATAAATTCTATTTGTTCCTAACTTAATTTGCAGATCTAATATTTCTCCTAAAAATAAAAGAATTTTTTTTTCATTTTATCAACAAGGAGATTAAAGAACAGAAATGGTATGTGTCTTGCTTAATAGAATAGAAATATTATATGGCAAACTAGAGACTGGAAATGCAATAATCAGACTTATTACTCAAACATACGTGGCATAATTTGTTCATGTTACCCTTAATAGACTAGATGTCCTAGTGAAGTCATCTGTGGCAAAAGACACATCTCTGTTCATTTGGATTGGTTTAGTATCATTTGGTCTTTCTGGGACTACTTGCTTTATGAATAAGTACTCTCACATGGAAGGAGAGTGTACCTGTTCTGCAACCACCTGCACAAAAGCAGACATATTTTGTTTTTATTTCATTCTAAGAAGACTGCCTTTATCCAGAGAAACATTTTTTTTCATCTCTGATAGGCGGATCATGAGGTCAAGAGATCAAGACCATCCCACTAAAAATACAAAAATTAGCTGGATGTGGTGGTGCGTGCCTGTAGTCCCAGCTACTCAGGAGGCTGAGGCAGGAGAATCGCTTGAATCCGGGAGGCGGAGGTTGCAGTGAACCGAGATTGCACTCCAGCACTCCAGCCTGGTGAGAGAGTGAGACTGTCAAAACAAACAAACAAATAAAAATGATGTAACAGAGAAAGTCCAGCTCTCAAAAGTGCACCAATGAAATCTGCCTTCCATTTCTGTTGCCTCTTTGTAGTCAGTTTCACCAATAAATGGTTTCTATGCCTCTATTCTGGTTTCTTTTATTCCCTGTTTTGTGTGAGGCATCCCTTGATCAAAGAATAGGAAAACCTATGATTTCTAGCTGCTGTTTTTGTTTCTCCCCTACTCGTGAGATTGACCATAAACATTATTAATCATTATTCTATCTATTGATTTCTATGGTTCAGCCATTGATTTCATAGGCAAGAAACATTGGCTCATGTGTTGTTCAGGAAGTAACAGATTTCAGCAACTGAAATAGGACATATTCTTAAAACTGCACAGCAGGTCTCATACTTTTCTTCTTTGTCACAGCAGAGAAAAGTTTGGAGCAGAACTAACAGAAGTCATAAGACTCAAGGAAGTAGCCCAGTCTTGATCATCTTTACACTTAGGACTGATTTGATGTTGAATTTCAACCTTTCGTTTAAGCTAATAGCTACCCTCTAGCCCCACCACTCAAGAATAGAAAAGTGATTTTTTTCATTTCCATAAATTTTCTAAGGGACAAAACTGGTCCACGCGATTATGGGTGGAGGGAAATGACCCTTTTCTCTGTTAACTGCAAGCCAGTACGCAGGAGCTGCATACCCCTGGGAAACTTTGCATTAGTCATGAATGGAGACAAGAGTAAAACTTCACCCTCCAGCTAGCTACCAAGAAGCAAATCGTGTGTTCCATTGGACAAGAACCACCTGACTCACACGTCCTGATGTGTCTTAGTGGGTAAGCTGAATATCTGCTCTAGTATATACCTACTATCTCTAGTAGTATCTATTCCATTTTTCTCCTGAGAACCTGGGCAAACCTCCTGATTATGGTCATCAAACACTCTCTATGTCTTAGGAAGAAACATGTTAGAGATCTCTGACACATAAGCTGTGTGGAAATCCTATGGATTCCAGCCTGTTGACTTGTAAATTAGTAGGTGCGGAGATTATATCCAAGTCTGAGAAGTTATTGGAAGGCATGAAATGCAGTTCGTAGTTCAAACCAAGCATAGCTTGGTGTTGGTGACTTTCTTGTCTTGAATGTCATGGCATGACTTTTAATAATATTCAAGATTAATCAAAAATTTTCTGTAAATCTGTGTAGAGATTATCAAACAGGTTGTTGTATTGAATTGCTTGAATGACTCAGTCCAAAAACTCAGTTTGAATGTTTTGTGTTGATACAATCTCATTTGAAGATATATGAAGATTTCATATAAAGGCTGCACCATTTTATTTCTTTTCTCTCTCTCTCTCTCTATATATATTTTATTATACTTTAAGTTCTAGGGTACATGTGCACAACGTGCAGGTTTGTTATATATGTATACTTGTGCCATGTTGGTGTGCTGCACCCATTAACTCGCCATTTACATTAGGTATATCTCCTAATGCTATCCCTCCCTCCTTCCTCTGACCCACAACAGGCCCCGGTGTGTGATGTTCCCCTTCCTGTTTCCAAGTGTTCTCATTGTTCAATTCCCACCTATGAGTGAGAACATGCGGTGTTTGGATTTTTGTCCTTGCGATTGTTTGCTGAGAATGACGGTTTCCAGCTTCATCCATGTCCCTACAAAGGACATGAACTCATCCTTTTTATGGCTACATAGTATTCCATGGTGTATATGTGCCACATTTTCTTAATCCAGTCTATCATTGTTGGACATTTGGGTTGGTTCCAAGTCTTTGCTACTGTGAGTAGTGCTGCAATAAATATACGTGTGCATGTTTCTTTATAGCAGCATGATTTCTATTCCTTTGGGTATATACCCAGTAATGGGATGGCTGGGTCAAATGGTATTTCTGGTTCTAGAACCCTGAGGAATCGCCACACTGTCTTCCACAATGGTTGAACTAGTTTACACTCCCACCGACAGTGTAAAAGTGTTTCTATTTCCCTGCATCCTCTCCAGCATCTGTTGTTTCCTGACTTTTTAATGATCACCATTCTAACTGGCATGAGATGATATCTCATTGTGGTTTTGATTTGCATTTCTCTGATGGCCAGTGATGATGAGCATTTTTTCATGTGTCTGTTGGCTGCATAAATGTCTTCTTTTGAGAAGTGTCTGTTCATATCCTTCGCCCACTTGTTGATGGGGTTGTTTTTGTCTTGTAAATTTGTTTGAGTTCTTTGTAGTTTCTGGATATTAGCCCTTTGTCGGATGAGTAAATTGCAAAAATTTTCTCCCATTCTGTAGGTTGCCTGTTCACTCTGATGGTAGTTTCTTTTGCTGGGCTGCACCATTTTATTTCTAATGGAGCAATGGTAAATGTACTCAACTTAGAGCCAAATCCAAATTACCTGTAAGTGCACATGAAAATCAATATTTAAACTGCTTTTAACTTTTATTTTTTAGCATTAAAGTAAATGCAAATATAGACTGTGACATTTCTACTCTGAAAATTAGATAAAATATATTTAATATTATATTATGTTCTGAATAAGAGTATTTGTGTGTGTTTACATTTCCAAAAGGTAAAATACAAAATAAAGAAAATTGGGTTGTATTTTCATGAGAAAGGAATAGCTGATTTGATGTTACACATATGTGGGGAAAAATATTGCTCCTGTTTTGAACAATTTTCATGCAAAACATGAAGTTCTCATTATTTACTGAAAGTTATAAATCAAACGATAATCGAAATACATTTAATTGCTTAAGTACAGCATTTGCTATGTGAATTCTGTGATGCAATAAGACTAAATGTCAAAGCATGTAGAAGTTAACTAAGAATTCAAGTTCCTCATCATCTAACTTGTTTCCTGTGAAGTTATTTACAAGCTACATTAATTTAATCCAACTACTAGCATACCATTTGAAAACACTGTGAATCAAGATTTGGCAAGACTAACTGGTCATTTTGGGATAATGAAGTATCAAAAATTGAAAATGGGAGGTTTGAATGCTGAAATCATTTCAATGAGCTATTAACAAATCCCAAGTGCTATAAAAATTATTGCTAGATATGAAACTGTGGTTTGAGGGTATATAGGAATGATTCATTTTTTCTTTGTGGTTCTTGAAATGCTACAGGCTCAATGGCAAACTGCCTGATTATTGTTGGACCTTTCTACATTTCATTTCAAATAAGGATAAAAAAACACAAAGACTATATTCTATAAACTTATTGTAAGTGAAAAAGTGCCAACATATACTTTTCAGTGCCATTACTACCTTGAAACATATTAATAGTATGATTCTTTTTTTTGTTAGGGGAAACAAAAGGTCAAAGATATTCTCTTATGATTTTTCCTTGATTTTTAATGTTTCTCAAACTTCAAAGTATTTACTTTTGAAACAGAGCATCTTCAGAAATAAAGGATGGTGCACCTATCTCATACTGTCATTATACGGAATCACATGATTTATTAAAGAGATTATTTTGTTTAAAAGTTCAAAAATAGGAAATGGGCTTATAGCCCTAAATAATGTGCAGCCCACTCATAATTTTAAGTTAGAAGTAGACTGTGATTTTTTCCTCATAACATCGAGATTATACTTATAATAGTTACCTGTTTTATTGTTTGTTAAATGTCTATTTGTGTCTCTGGCCAGTAAGATAAATGAAAATATGATCATGTCATTTTTTTTCTTATATTCTCTAGACCTTAACTCAATGTCCATCAAGGAAGAAATCAACAAACATTGTTGACTGTTACATGAATGAATGTTTAAATTTTCAAGCTTTTAAGGCAAAGTTCCATAGTACTAAAAATAAATGTAGTCTTCTTAAAAAGTATATTAAAAATTAGTTAATAATATGGATTAAATTTGCCCTTCTCAACAGTTCTGATGCTATAATCTTAACATAGAATTAAGATGTATTCAATCTACGAGATTTTCTTTTTAGAGGGCCTTGGCCCTTTTTAAACTATGCTCCTGGTCTATAGGAAAGTATGTAAGTGACCCATTGAAAAGTAGGCCTTTGCAGAAAATCAGTATTCATTAGATGTTCCTTATAAAGACTCCACTTTTACAGATAACCAGCTTGCTTTTGAAAGAACTGTTTCTGATGTTCTGCTTCAAGATTTTCAGCATTCAGTATTCTTTAATGTCATGTTTTTTACACATAGGTACTGATTTCACTAGGTGTTGTCTTCTGTTTCTTGGGCTTTCTTTTCCCTTCCACTAATTTTTTTTCAACTGCCCATTGGCTTAATTTATAAAGGCTCCTCATAAGTGTATGTATATATTTATATATATATATATGTCCCTTGATTTTTCTCACATAGCAAGCATAATACAGGACCACTCCACTCCACTGGGTATGAGCCCCAGGTGGTACAAACTTTTAGTTCACACACTTATTTTATTTTATTTATTTTTATTTATTTATTCATTTATGTATTTATTATACTTTAAGTTCTAGGGTACATGTGCACAATGTGCAGATTTGTTACATATGTATAAATGTGCCATGTTGGTTTGCTGCACCCATCAACTCGTCATTTATATTAGGTATTTCTCCTAACGCTATCCCTCCCCCATCCCCCCACCCCACAGCAAGCCCCAGTCTGCGATGTTCCCTGCTCTGTGTCCAAGTGTTCTCATTGTTCAATTCCCACCTGTGAGTGAGAATATGCTGTGTTTGCTTTTCTGTCCTTGCGATAGTTTGCTCAGAATTATGGTTTCCAGCTTCATCCATGTCCCTACAAAGGACATGAACTTATTCTTTTTTAGGGCTGCACACTTTTTAAACTTCATTTTGCAATCTGGGCAGTGACCTCAATTTTCTTGAAACCCCTTTAAATGTACTTTCCCCATTTAGTCCAGTGAGAACGATATCTTGATTTCTTTTTTCCGAAGAGATCATGCAAATCCATCTTAATTTTAAAACATGTTACAGTATAATAAGCATAATGAACATAAAAATGTTCACAAGTGGGCCCGATAAAGACAGGGAATTTTTCTTTTCCTGTGGTTTTTACACAATTATAAGAACAATGTTATTTTATGAGTTAAAATTCTTAAGAGCATAAAGACCGAAGATGAAGTAGTAATTGCCAACTAGTAAGTGATAGATTAAAAGCATATGAGTGTTTCTAAAGTGCCTCAATGTATAAAATAATGAACTATGGTATTAGTGTAAAAAAGAAAATTGCTGAAATTATGCTATTTTAATTCTGCCTTAGAAACAGCTATCACGGTTGAATCAGGTTCAATGTTATGTTTCTTTTTCTGTCTTTAGATGAAATGACCCTTTCTTCAAAGCTTTTCAGAAGGAATAACAAAGAGGTTCATCCAACAGAAATAATCTGTGGCATTTTATTTGCAAAAGCAACAGAAAATTATGGTCTGTGGTGGTAAATAAATGCATCAGACATTCCTCTGGTATATAGAAGTGTAAATCTACAAAGAGACTAATCAGAAGAGGGAGGTTCAGAAGAGTAGGGAAACCATGTCTATATGTGAGGGCATCTTTATTCTTAACTACCTTTTAGACTAATTTTTGCTTTTGTTTTTCTCTTTTGATTATAAATTGACAATGTATAATTATATACATTTATGGGGTACTGAGTGATGTTATGATTTATTAATACAATGTGGAATAATTAAATCAATCTAGTTAACATATTCATCATCTCACCTACTTAACATTTTTTGTGGTGAGAACATTTGAAATTTAATCTCAGTGATTTTGAAATTTATAATGCTCTATTATTAATTATATTCATTATGCTTGAAGTTGAACTAAAACAAACATATTTCTTGTCTGAGATTTTGTGCATTTTGACCATCATCTCTTTATTCCTCCCACCTCCAACCTGAGCAACTGACATTCTACACTCTGCTCCTATGAGTTTGATTGTTCTAAATGCCACATTTAAATGAGAACATATGCTACATTTGTTTTTCTACAACTGGCTTATTTCACTTAATGTTCTCCAATTCCATCCATGTTGCAGCAACTAAGATAATTTCCTTCTTTTTAAAGGCTGATTATATTCCCTTATGCATATATACCACATTTTCTTTCTTCCTTTATTGGTTCAGGGACACAGGTTGATTCCACAGCTTGGCTACTGTGAATAGTGCTTCAATGAACATAGGAGAGCTTACTTCTCTTTGACAAACTGATTTCAAACCCTTTGGGTAAATACCCAGAAGTGGGATTGCTGGATCATATAGTAATTCTATTTTTAGTTTTTTGAGAAATCTTCATATCGTTTTCCATAATCGCTGTACTAATTTGCATTCCCATCAACATTGTACAGAGTTCCCTTTCCTCCAAATCCTTGCCAACATGTGTTATTTTTCATCTTTTTGATAATACCTATTCTGACAGGTATGATATCTAATTGTGTATCTAATTTGTGTTTCCCTTATGATTAGCAATGTTGAGCATTTCTTGAGAAATATCTAATCTTGTCTCTTACCCATTTTTTAATTGAGTTTTTTGTTTTGTTTTCTTGCTATTGGGTTGTTTGAGTTTTTTGTATGTTTTGGATATTAATCCCTTAGTGAATGTATGGCTTGCAAAAATTTTCTCCCAGTCTGTAGATTGTCTCTACACACTGTTGTTTCCTTTGCTGTACAGAATCTTTTTAGTTTAATGTAGTTTCATCTATTTTTGCTTTTGTTGCCTGCATTTGTGGGATCAGATCCAAAAATTCATTGCCTAGACCAATGTGGTATAGTTTTTCTCCTATGTTTACCTCTAATGGTTCTACAGTTTCTGGTCATACGTTTAAGTCTTTAATCCATTTTAAGTTGACTTGTTAATATGTTGTGTGGTAAGGGTCCAATTTCATTCTTCTGCATATGAATATTCAGCTTTCCCAATGCTATTTATTGAAGAGACTCATGTTTTCAAATCATGTGTTCTTGGCTCCTTTGTTGAAAATAAATGGACCCAACATGCGTGGGTTCATTTCTGGACTCTCTATATTCTGTTTTATTGGTCAATGTGTCTATTTGCCAGTACCATGCTGTTTTAATTACTATGGCTCTATAGTATAGTTTGAAATCAGGTAATGTGATATCTCTGGCTTTGCTCTTCGGTTCTTTTTGGGGCTCCATATGAATTATAAAATAAATAGTTTATTCTATTTTTATGAAAAATGACATTGGAATTTTGATAGAGGTTACATTGAATCTGTATATTGTTTTCAGTAGTATGGACATTTTAACAATATTAATTCTTCTGATCCATGAACACTGGACATTTATTTGTGTCTCCTTCAATTTCTTTCATCAATATTGTATAGTTTCCAGTGTACAGGCCTTTCATTTCCTTGGTTAAATTTATTCCCAAGCACTTCATTGTTTCATAGCTATTGTAAATGGAACTGTTTCTTAATTCTAGGATAGACCACATGTTAGGGCACAAAAGAAGCCTCAGCAAATTTAAGAAGGTTGAAATTATGTTAAGAATACTTTCTGAGCACAGTGATATGAAGCTAGAAATCAATTCCAGGAGGAATTCTAGAAAATTCACAAATACATGGAAATTAGACTGATTTTTGAAGGTCTAACATGTCCTTTCATCTAAATAATCCCTTTTGATTATCAGGGTAAGCCTAAAATTGGATAAAAACACTTTATGCCCTTTGGCAGTTCTTTTAACAATTATCTCAACTTTTTGTATTAAAGTTAATGGAAGAGCTATAATTTAAGGTAACACCCTATTTCTGATATTTTATGCAGCCAATGGAAGCAATATGCTCAAATTGCTTCATACCATAGTTTATTCTTTTTTAAAGTTGGATTATGGGCAATCATAATTATATGTGCTTTAAGTTTATTGTCTTCCCTATTATAATATATAAATTTTGAAATCCTGAGGTATTAGAGTCCTGATGTATTATTCCATCTCTGAAGCAGAGATCAAAAGAAATTTCAGAGGTCTTAATTTCCTACAATTTAAAGTGTCATTGTCTCAGAATATTTGTGGGAACTTTCATAAGCAGCAATTTTGCAAGGTATTCACCCTCATTCTATACCTTGCCTTCATTCTAGGATCATCTCTATACTACAGAGTGACACTAGCTTTTCATTTGATTAACCTTTAGAAGAAAGAACATTCCTGATAAATCATTGCTACAATAATCTAGAGTTCTTCAAAAATATGTCTACTATTAAAATACAATGTGTGATCATAAGGCAATTGGTTCAATTTTTTTCATGTACTTATCTCATAGCTTGACCTTAAGTGTCCATAATTAACCTGTTCTAATAAGCATTTATTATGTACTAACTAGATACCTAGTAATGTGCAAAGGAAAAAATACAAAGGTGACCAGACACACTGTGGTTCAGAATTTAGTGTACAGAATTTAGTGTATTGACTATGTCTAGTCATACTTAATTATAATAGTTACTAATGTTGCTTCGAGATATATGGAACTTTAATAATTTTAATATTTAATTTTTAGTCTTCTTTTTATAGGAAGACTGCATTAATTAGTGCAGAATAACTTTCACTTATATAATTTATATACACATTATTTTAAAATTTTGCACAAAAAAGCATATGTATAAATTCTTGTAGCATTACAAAGAAAGGGATGAGGAAGACTTCTAAATGAATTATGTATTTCGACAAAACAATTTTTGCTAATAAACTTGCTTATGGTAAAAAAGTAAACACATGAACTAAAAAATGTAAACCTACGCTGCCTTGACATGGATTAAAATCCCTTCCTCTCTTAGCTAATATAGCCTTAGTCAGCAATTATGTACCACTTATCAAGTATGTGTTTATATAATTTTAGTAAATGTAAGGATAGCAAGTGATCCCATATTGTCAGTTGTGTTGGACATTAAAGAGCTACTGTTTTTATCATATTGTCATTCAGATAAATCCCCTGAGATATTATCGAATACTCATACCCAGTTGGCTTCATAAAAAGTGCATCTAAATGTTCTGTGGTTGTCACATCACCCTGAAGGACCTCTTCACCATCTATGAGACTGAATATATCATATCGCCTCTCTACACCCTAGCCATTGTATGTAACTCTTTAGTTATTAGCAAAACTAAATAAAGATTTTGGTTTGCAATGATTGCCTTAAGAGACAAAAATTTGGTATTTCTGTGTGTTTATGTGTGACATACATAAACACACAGAAGATGAGGCAGATTAAGTTGGAATTTGAAATATTTTATTTGACTTGAAGTTATTCCATTAACTCTAGATAATATGTTAGAGGGCAGAGCTAGACTCTTATTTTTTAGAATGTTTAACTGATGAGATATTTGGCAAATCTAGGATGTTGCAATGACCAGTTTCAGAACATTATCAAACTATAGCACTGTCTTTTCAACCTGGCCTTCATAAGGGTTATAAATTAGAAGATGTACATCTTATAAACTTCTTAAAGTAAGGAAAGGGAAATTTATTGTCACAAATAATAATATCTAGAAATCAGTGTGATGCTTTTTCGAGAGGTTGCTCACAGGTGGATATATTTTTCTGGATGTAAAATAAATTCTAAGAAATGTATTAACTTTTGGTTGCATTAATGATATACCTAAAATTATATCTGGTAAATACTTTTAACAGTAGAAAATAAGGTCTCTAAGAAACAAATGTCTTATGATGAATGATGATTATTTGGGGTTCTTCATTGTTATTATGGGCACTCTCCTATTGATAAGCCTGGTCCCCATCAAGTTTGGCAAACACATTTTCCTCTCAGAAATAGCAAGGAGTAGATAGATTCTAAGCACTAAATATGATTTTGGTGTCATGTTGGGGTTTATTTACCTCCCGTGAGTTTAAGGAATTTGTGGTCAGGGACTACATTTAAAAACAGAAAAATCAAAGAATCATCTTTCAATCACTGAGGATACTATCTGGGTTTAAACAATTTAGATAAATAGCAACTGTGTTTATTCACCTATTGATCATATTCTCCACAACAATTTTCACAGACTGCATTAATCCCTGTTAGTATTACAACTGATTCAAGATAATCTTGTATAAATAGTTGCAGAGCCTCTTTATATTTCCTTTTTTATTTTACAGCAAAATATACATTGTTTTAGGGTAAAATGAGGCAATGACTAGATATTTATAAGCTCCAGTTCCTTGGAGAATATCTCAGTGATTTAGTCAACATATTCCTTTAGCTAGGCTAGCCTAATGGTACGTATACTTTTGACATATCCAAAATATCTTACCAAATACCTTTCATGTTCCACTTTTCAGGAGTGAGTGGAAACTTTTCTGTGAAGGAACCATGCTCCTTGCTCATAGTAGGGCTTACAAGAATGAGGCCACAGTTTGGGAAATTGACAATTTGGGGAAAGAGTTTAGATAAAAAGAAAGTATTATGGAATATACCTTTGTTGGTTATCGCTGCTAGGCAGAAAACCGTAGGTCAAGGCCACGTAAGCTAACTACTGCAAAATCCTGTGGGGTGCAGAAGCATCATTCCCAAAATCATCTTAACATGATATAAGTAATTTTTCTATTAGATAATTAATATCACTAGATGTTTCTGGGCATCACGAAGGACTCAAATTGGCATGCTCTTGAATCTTCACTCTGCATCTTCTAATCAGTAGTGCAAAGAATTGATGAATCTATGCTGAAATGAAGACAGGGCAGAGAACATATATCCTCCATTCTTCTGACTCATTGACAAGATGCACTGTTATGTGGATAATTAGAATTAGAAAATTTTCCTCTAATTTTTGAGCCATGTAGTCATCGTCCTTATGCTAGATAGGTTTTGGAGACAGCAACGAATGGCAAATATAGTTACAATGAATGACATTAGTGGAGGGCTTTATCTTAAGCTACTTATTCAAGACTATGGGATTGATCATTAGAATTCCACAGCAGGAAAATAGATACAAATAGTTACAAATATATAACTCTACCACACAAGTACAATACATTCCTCATACAATTTCATATCTAAACAGTAAATTTTGTGCTAGTGACGCATTGCCCTTTTCCCCCTGATAATCATGTTTCATTAAAATCTTAGTTTTATATTTGGTGGACAATTAAATATAATTTTATAGCATGTTTGGCCTTTCTGACAATTTGGCAGTCTTTTCTTCTCAGAATCCTGTATGATTTTGTTTTCTACATTCTCATCTTTTTAGATTGGAAGTTATTTATGATATCAGTTCTGATAAGTTAGTTGCAGAGCCTCTTTATATTTCCTTTATATTTTAGAGCAAAACATACTTTTTTTAAGGTAAAATGAGGCAATGACTGGATCCAAAATAATAATTTTAAATGCAGCAACTATGCAGATTTCAGCTGATGGGCTATGAGAGAACTATACACCAACATTTCACGGTTTCTTTCCTTTTTAAAGTATTTTATTCTCATGTTTACTAATTTTTATTCTTATCGTAGAGAAATATTTATTTAAGAAAGTATAGAAAAAATGCCACCCAGTGAAAAATCACTATTTTTCTTCTCCTTTAGAAAGTATTTTAAGTATATTTTACAATTTCCTTTTCATTCTTTTTTTTTTCTATAGATGACCTGTGTGTTATTTATGTAGACTTTATACATAAAAATAGTTTTGCTGGGTCACAATCTTTCCTCGAAGACCTTATTCACTAAAGATTTTATCACTTACACTGATATCCTTCTCCCTCTCCCTAGACTAGCCATTATTCTGAGTGATGTAAATTATCCCTGAATTACTCATCTCTAGTGATTTTCACCTCCACTCTGCTTCAGCCATTCATTTCTACGGGCACACATTTGTTGTCATCCCAGACTGCTCCAACTCTGAAATGTTATGTAATGAAACACTAACAATGATAAACCACTCTCAGACCATGACCTTCTCCTCTCCCTCTCATTCACATACCCTCTGTCACTGTCTTTCTCTCTCCCTCTCTCCCTCCCTCTCTCCACTTGATATAATTATGCTCTTTACCACACAAGGCATTCTGTACTTTGATTCTCTAATTTTTCCCTGTAAGCTCCCTTCTACCTCTCCTTGATTCCCAAACCAATTTAGATTTTTTTTTAACCCAGAAAAATCCTTTTTTGTGAGGGGTTGTTCTATGTAGTATAAGATGTTTAAAAGAATTCCTGACCTTTACTCCCTAGATTCTGTTAGTACCTCCCTCCCAAGTTGTGACAACCAAAAAGGTCTCCAGACATTGTCAAATATCCCCTGGGGTTTGGGGGCCAAAATTGCATCTTATGAAAACCTGTAACATTAACTTGTTTTTTTTTCCCTTACATTGTCCTCTTACTGATTTATGCATTGTCCACCCGTCACAATAGCCTGGAGGCACCCCAATCCTGAACAGCCCTACAGTCTAGCTTCTTTATCCCTATTCCTGGGTTTTTAAGCAATGCTTAGGGAAATGACACAATGGTTTCCAATTTCATTACCACCTAGCAAACTTTCTTTGTTCCTGTTTCACTCCTCTATTCTCTACAATATCTCTTTTAATAGTTATCCACATTCTTTAGGATTCCCATGTGTCCATCTTGGCCCCCCTTCTGATGCATGGAGAAAATAAGTCTCTCAAATTTCTGCCCCTGAACCTGAAAACGTACCTGGATCATCCTTTCCTCTTCTTCTTATGGTGGAAGAAGGATTCCTCCTCCTGCCCAGTGATAATTTCTCCATATGCCAGCTCCAATCCTGACCTTTTCAGGATTCTTACTCTACTAATTATCCTGTCAACACTTAGGGAGTTTCACACATATCTGCACAACACAATTTCTCTTTCCAATTACTTACCTATTTCTACCTTTTTTTTTTTTGTAGTTCAGTAACTTCTAAAAAGTTAAATTTTATTGTCACTACTTGAATTCAATCTTATATTCCTCATCCTGTAATTTATGTAAACTTCACTAGCCAGTATCTTACTATTTACTATACTTGACCTCTTAACATTTCCTACTGTTTAATTGCGTGAAAGACTGTTTTGTATTGCTGTTGCTTTTAAAACATTTTCCACTTTTGTTGACACCACAGATTCCATGTCTTTCTTCCAATTTTCAGACATTCTTTCTTAGAATCCTTTCAAGGCTTTTCTTCCTTTACCTGCCCAACCTGTCCATGTTCTTCAGGGTTCTATGCCCAAACCACTGTCTTCTCACTGCATATTACCTCCTAGATAACCACACTCACTCCAACAGCTAAAATTTTCATGTACAACCCCTGTACAGATGATTGCTATCTTGCAGTATAAAATCATACTCACATTTATATTCCCAGAGCCAAATTAGTCATCGTACCACACAAAATACTCAACATATTAAAACGTGTCTATTATTTTTATGCACTATAACACAATGATGAAAATACTGGGCATGGTGGCACACACCAGTAATTCCAGGGCTCTGGGAGGCTGAGGTGGGAGTATTGCTAGAGGCCAGAAATTTGAGACCAGCCTGAGAAAGAGAGCAAGTCTATAAAAGTAATTTTTAGAAAATCAGCCAAGAGTAGTGGTGTGCTCCTGTAGTCCCAGCTACTTGGGAGGCTGAGATGGGAGGATCACTTGAGTCCAGGAGTTCGAGGCTGCAGTGAGTTATTATAGTGCCACTGTACTCCATTCTGGGTGACAGATGAGACCCTGTCTTTAAAAAAAAAAAAAAAAAAAGATACCTAACGGGTCTGATAGGGAAAGACAAAGTCAATCAATCAGTTAATCAGAAACAATAAAAATCATCATCAAATGTTTAATTATTGAATTACAATTTTCAATGCTGTAGAGAAGTATGGGGTTCAATAACTCAATCCTTATATTCATTTAATCATTCTGTCTATGGCTTCTTCCTTCTAAATATAGCTTGTATGTGTCTATTTCTATGTGCCTTGCTAATACTCTATCTCAAAGGATCTTCTTCTCTTTTCTGGATTCTTGTGTAACAGCCTCTTAACTGTTCTTTCTACCTGCAATTTTACACCTCTGAATCTGCATCCACAATTCAGCCAGAAAGAGTTCCCTAAATTCCAATCATGTTATTCTTCTGTTTAAAATCCCTTAATAATAGCTATTTGTAGAAAATTTACTATGTGTCATGCACTTGCCAAATAATTCTCCTTTAATCCTTACAACAACTTTATTAAGTATTGTTATTATCTCTATGCTACAGATAAGGAAACCAAGACATGGAGGAAATATCTATTAGGCCCAAGGTCAAATGGTAGACATAGGATTTGAACCATAAAGGACTAAAATGAAAATTTCTCATAGATCACTCTTCTGCTTAAAATCCTTCAAAAGCAATTCTTGCTATAAGGATAAAATACAAATTTCTGACCTGTCATATAAGCATTTGCAGGATCTTAACTACGTATATGTCTCCAGCTTTATGTCCTGACCCTGTCTTGATTAAACCCTGCAGTTCAACCACAGTGAACTTATTTAACACTGCAGCATGCCATAATTCGTTTTATCCATAGGGTTCTGCCTTCATTTGCAGTAACAAACCCTCCCCATCAAATCATACGCCCCTGTTTCCATCCCCTTCTGGAACATTCTTTCCTGGTCTTTATACTGACTCACTCCAACTCATCATTCCAGAATCAGCCATCTCAGACCATTTTCCAAACCCTTACTGAGATTGCTGCCCTGTTTAATTTTCCCCTTCCTAGAACTTATTCTCTGTCTTGTCATTATCTGTCTGAATCCCACATCTGAATAAGTTCCTGAAGTTTATATCAAAAGTCTTGAAACATTGTAACCACTCTGAAAACACTGGCTGTAGCAATGGCTACCTTGTTCTACCCTTTGTTTTGTCCATTATGCCTATGAGATTTCTTGTTTGCCTTGATAATTTAATTTTGGGCATGTGCCAATTTATGCCTAGGATCAAGTTTCTTTTTTTATTTTAGGTTTTCTAATGCAGAAAAACTCTGTTTTCATGTGGAGGTCTTATTTCAGCTTTTCAAATTTTACCTGATGAAGTCCTTGTTTGTTTGAACATGTCTGTATATTTATATTCCAAGGGGCATGAAACCGGGATCCTTGGATAGTTTCCAGGAGATATAAACCTGAAAGCACTTGTCTTATCCCTCATCTAGAGACATTTATTTGAATACCAAAGGTAAGAACCTAGGAATCTTCCCCTTCTCTACCCAATAATTTGTTTACATTGGAGAGATTATTTCCTCTTCTCTCAGGAGGTAAGAACGTCAGCTGGACAGCATGTATATTAACTCCCAGATTCTTAATTATAGGGCTCTTCTCTTGTATGACACACATACATGCTGGCCTATCCATATGGCTCTTCTTTCCAGAAGGGGGAAAGAAATTGAAGTGTAGGGAACAGATATAGCTTCTTCTATGGTTACAATCTACCTTGATCCCGTAACCTTATGTTTGCATTTAGAATCATATAAACAAATGCAGATATTCAAAACTTATCAACTTCCTGCTTCTTTTTCATAGAAGTCTTGTCAAGTTGGGTACTAATGAGAATGATAAATAATTTTAAAAAAATATTTTTTTTGCACGATTCTTTACACATGCAGAAAAAGGGTAACATTTGATGATGTCCCAGGGCAAACTGATTGGACTGCTGCATGGGTCCCAGCTACCCCAGGTTCTCTCTGGTTACCTTGAAAGCTAAGAAGATTAAGTTTCAGTCACCTGTGGACCTATCTGCAGCCTCCAGGTGTGCCACAGTACACTGGCTAGTAACCTTGGCTCTAGAAAATCATTTCAGATAAATTTTTTTCTATTTTGCAGACATTTTATAGCCTGTCATACAGTTGTTACTGCTGTTTTTTTTTTTTTAAATGACAATAGATTCTTGAATGAAGACATCCATCCAGACCAGGTGCTGGTCCATAGACAGAATTAAGTGTTCCCTTTGGCTTCATCTGTTGTCCACTGTCCCCAGCTATAGTGCTCTCCTTGTGGATTGTTGTGCTGCTAGTGGTTACAAATTTTCCCCTTGAGTGTCTTCCTTCTGCTATTTGTGCCATTCTTTTATTACAGCAAAATTACCTTTCTATGGTCGTATAACCATAATAGGTTCATTGCCCTATGTGCAGGGCAAGTCAATACACCGAGACACTGGGTGGCAGCAGAGAAAGAGGTTTAATCGTAGGGCTGCTGAATGAGGACATGGGAGGAAACCTCATATCCATCTCCTCAAGGAGTCTGAGGCTAGGGATTTTAAGGGTTTTGGAGTGGACCAAAGTGTGGAGATTGTTGAATGGTTGAAAAGTGCACGGTGAAGTCTTGGGAAAGGGAGATGAAGAAACTATATTTTCAAACTGATTCGGTTCTTCTGTGAGGGTCTTCAAAGTGGTTAGTGTCAGCTCTGTCTCTGAAATTCAGAATCTGCTTAAGCAATTCTTAAACACCTTATGATTCTATAATCAGAAATTCTATTTATAAGAACAATTAGGATGCAAATGGTCAGTATCTAGGGCTATGTGACTTTTGATTACAAAAACGTGGGTCAGCGTACAGCCTGGTTAATGCTTAATTATAACTATATTTATTTTTGTCTAGAATTCTTGTTAACTCTGTGAAGGTGATTTTAGAGACTTTTTTTTTTTAAGAGATGAGGTCTTGCTGTGTTACCCAGGCTGGTCTCAAACTCCTGGGCTCAAGCAATCCTCCTGCCTTAGCCTCACAAAGTGCTGGGATTACAGGTGTGAGCCACCATGCTCGGTAGTTACTTTCTTTTTCTTTCTTTCTTTTTCTTTTTTTTTTTTTTTTGAGATGGAGTCTTGCTCTGTGGCCCAGGCTGGAGTGCAGTGGCGCGATCTCGGCTCACTGCAAGTTCCGCCTGCCGGTTCACGCCATTCTCCTGCCTCAGCCTCCGGAGTAGCTGGGACTACAGGCGCCCGCCACCACGCCCAGCTAATTGTTTTTCGTATTTTTAGTAGAGACGGGGTTTCACCGTGTTAGCCAGGATGGTCTCGATCTCCTGACCTGGTGATCCACCCGCCTCGGCCTCCCAAAGTGCTGGGATTACAGGTGTGAGCCACCGCGTCTGGTCTCCGTAGTTACTTTCTATTCAAAATCGTTTGTACCAGAAGGAAGCAGGTGGACCAAAGTCCCACTGACAGAGCTACAGGTTCTTAAAGTCTCAATGTAGTAATTTAAATTTTAGGTATATTTAGTCCAAATTGGCAGTGCAAGTTCTTTTATACATAAATATTTCTAATTGAACGTGCTACTTTCCCTAAAATTAAATAAAAACTGGCCTTATTTAATGCTCTATGTGGGAAAGTTCTTAAAGGATTTTAAAGAATTTCAAATTTGTCACAATTTATTTTAAAAGTATCCACAATTGCACATGAATCATATCATAATTTTAAAAGTATTAAATGGAGTATTTTAAAATCAAAATGCTGTCTCATTACTTTCAAAATCTGTCATTATCACCTTAATAGCTAAGAATTAAATGATTCTCCTTTGTGTTCCATTTAAATTTTACGAAGGTTTTAAATAGCTGATTAGAATTGGGGAGGATAATCTGTTAACAGAGAAAAAGAAGTTGTAATTATTTTATGGTGGGCATTCATTCAAACATATTTATTAAGCTACTCCTCTGAGTAAAGCAGTGTGTTAGGTATTTTGAAATATCAAAATAAATATGTAAAGTCAGAAGAGGAATACATACACACAGATACTTCTATATTTAAGTAAAATAACTTGTATGTACAAAGTCATGCTTTAATAATCTTAAAATCTGGAGAAACTAGAAAAAGACTCCTGAAAAATTCATAGTCATATAAAATCAAATAGGAAATGCCAAGTCAGGGATTTGGCTGCTTTCTAATTCCTAATGAGGAGCAGTCATTTATTGTTAGGGGAAGAGGAGATTGCTATGGACCAAAGGTATCAATGAAAGCTTTATAGGAAGGAAATAGAGACAAATTAGATTTGAGCAGGCCAGGAGAGTGGAGGCAATGTAAACAGAGAACAAAACACAGGTAAGAAGAGGATTCTGAAAATCAGCTGTGGGTATAGGAAGAGGAATGGGAATTGAAGGACAAACAGACCATGAACAAATGAGTCTTGTTGGAAGTAAATAAGGGATGATGTTAGCTTCATGAAGCTGACTATTTTTAGAGAGGATGAGACTGATTTCCAAAAGAAGGGAAATGTGGACTGGGACTGATTTCTAAAAGAAGGGAAATGTGGACTGGATGCCTCTACCATCTTTAAGGATCATGAGTTGTGAAATAAGTAAATTATTTGTTTAAACAAATGCGTTTGCATTTGAGTTTTTCTCTCGTTTTTTACTTTAATGTGATGTTTATAAATCTCTCGCTTTCTGTTTGATTCCTCTGCCAAAGTGTTTGGCTACTGAGTACACATTTTTAACCTTTTTCCCTTTTTGCCCCAAGAATACCCACCAACAGTGCTTGTGGCTGCAGCATTTACCCTGAGAACTTTGCCACAAAATATCTGGCTTTTATAATTATTTTCACATCACTCTAGTATGTCAACTTTGGAAACAAAAGACATCATTCTATTTACAGTATTCTGTTTTTAGTAGTCATATTTCCATTTACAAAATATAGTAATTCTCGAGGGATGATAACGTCAAATCCTAGAAAATGTAGCATTCCTATGTGTGATATTAACATCATTCTCAAACAATTATTGGCTGAATTTGATGAACTCGATATTTCCAAACCAGACGATTCTGATGATTCTGATGTTTGTTCTGTTTAGAAATAACTCCAAAAACAACAGTTTTTATATTTTAGTTTTACATTGAAACTCAGTCAGATTTGCTTCAGCCTCAAAGAGTGTGTTTATGTAAAATTAAATGATCACTGGCAACGAGCTGTACTTTTTTTTTTTTCCTAAACGGGAAAAGAGTTAATAATGAATATTAGCTATCCTCAAAACCAATTAAAAGTTAAAAAAAGATAGATGAGAAGGAATGAGTGAGTGAAGGCAGAATTAATGAGAGAATCTATTAAATAATCCCAGAAAATAATGATTGTAGAGATGGAAAATATCTGAATAGCCTGAAATTCACAAGAACTAATTATTTCAGCATTTTGTTTTTTATTTTTTCTTTGTCACTTTCAAAAATCTTTTGTAGATATTTGTCTTTAATTTTTATTAATTATTAAATCTTCTTTCCTTTTTATAGGCCATAGCTGTTTCTTCCTACTTTCTGAAATCTTTCATTTCATTAATCTCTCAACGCTTTAGTCTCTGTCACCATAGCCTTTGTTATTTTTTGAATTAGAAAATAAGATAGTGTTATTCACTTCTGTAATTTCCTTTTATTTCTCATTTGAGTTCTTTAAAGTTTTTATTAAACATTGTCTCTCATCATTTTATTTCATTTGCAGTTTTTAAATGTTTATTACCAGTGACTATTTTTTCACATAGGAGAGTAAATAAGTGAATGTCTTTCTGTTAAAGGCTTTTATTTAATGTAAAAAAAGGACTGTAAAATACACAAATACATTATAAAAAGTATTCCACACATTCTCTTGCTATTAAGAACATGTGCATAAGAAGAGTTATAGAATCCTATTATTTTATATCTTATACTATTTCTTAAAATGCGTATAAGTTTTTGACTAAGCTATTCTGCTCTTAAGCTGGTAGTCCTAAGATTCTCTGCTGAGGGCAAGGCCTGTTTCAGATAAGTATCCCCTTTTTAGTAAATCAGTGCTAAGCCTGCTTAGCTCTTTGGGGATGTAGTTTTAGCAGACAGAAAATTGGCCTTGTTTATGGCCTTTCTTTTGCGGCCCTGAGTGGATTTTCATGCCTGTGAAAATGAGATACTGGCAGCAACCGGAATTAAAAGAAGGAAGATATTGGGCCCATTTCCTCTTCCAACTCTGCTAAGCCATTTTCACTCTTATAAGTAACTTTCCTCCTCTTGCAGACTTGAGCCTCTCCTGTGCAGAAAATTAGGACAACATCTGAGGAGGGCTAGGACAAGGATAACTGTCCACCAGGAACCAAGCTAAGATTGGTAAACCAATTTTCACTTGTGAACAATGCCAGAATTCAACCCATATGTCTCCCATGGTGAAGCACTGTAGTGCGTCATTAACCCACTGTGCCATTTAGCAGCTTCTCTCTGCTTGCTGTCTTGTGAATTAACATCTCTGCCGCCACCACACTAGACCCTGGGTTTATTTCTGCTAGGAGTGCTGCTGAATGAATAGCAGTTCTCTGTAACGAGGGATCAGGGCACAGCTCTTTCAAATTTTCAGCTGAAAGCAATAGCAATTTGCCATTCAGTCCTATCTTATCATCATCATTAGGATGGGAAATCACAATCTGAAGGCTCGTTGTAATGTGCTGTCAACCTGATATCTTGTAATTTTAATATGTAATACTGTGGTTAATAATTAATGGCTTTAACTCTGTAGGTGGGATCTGAATTTGGCTCCACGAAAGAAATCCCTCTGAGCTGAAATATTCTTTGAGACTTCAACATCTTACGAAGTTTCCCCTCAATCAGCCTCGTTGCCTTCTTATTTAAATCATCTGCCATCTAATGAATCTGGATCAAAAGCGCCAAGCTTAAAATATACAACAAAAAGCTGCTTCTGGGTGAAGAGTTTGGATCCAAATCAATACGTTTCTGTGCTCTGGCCATTATCACATGCAGTTAACTGCTGGGAAATACTGATGTTCAAAAGATATGGTGGAAAAAGGCACCTGCTTTCTCACGCTGGTTTATGTTTGTCATCTTGATAAAAATGCAAGGCAGCATATGCAGAAATTGTGCGGAAACACCATTCACATGGTAATTCCTTTGTATTTGAATAACTTCTTTTCAGGTGGTGGACTGAATGCCAGACTCGGGAGGATTTGAGCATCTCCCTGCCTTCAGTTCTTCCGTGACAATATTTTAGTGTCTGGCTCACTTTTTTGATCAAAGAAGATCATTTATTGGGACTTCAGAATGAAGGTACTGCCCCTTGATTTTCCTGGATCACAAGCCATAATGTAGAAACGTTTCTCACATTTTGTCTGATGAATATTACTGACAATATAACAAGGGAAAAAGCTCCTTAATTCTATCAGCCCAAATCTTCTTTAGTTTAAGTGCCGTTTAACAAGCAGAAAAATAATTGGGTAGACTCAGCGTAACCCCTCATAAATCAAATCTCTGATAAACTTTAGTAATACTTTCTTTTGCAGGCTTCAATTACACTCTGCATTTCCAAAATATTAGGTTTACAGTCTATACCTGCCTGGTGTTTATTAAATTCAGGAACTTTGAGTATTATTCTACTTATAGAAATGAAAGCTTAAGATATTTTAAAAGTTATTCTGGAAGTACACTGAAGCATGTTGAAAATAAGAATATATATATTATATATGTAAAATATTAAATCAAAAATAGCTTTGGGGCTTAATCTCACATTCAATTATAATCAGTTGCTAGTGACTTGCTTGGAACTCCATGTTGAGAGGGATGGTGAGGTTGTAGCCAACCTCTAAAGGTAGAAATTTTTTGATAAATCATTAATGTTTGTCATTTCAGCCAAAGGTGGGAATAACACAGTCATGTCCCATAGTGTCCACTCTGACCCTAGGAAGCCACTTATGATTGGACTTGGTGAAGTACATATGGTAAGCAGCTGATAAAGACAGCATTTCGAAGGTCAAATACGTGTTGTTTTTGTCTTAAATTTACTAGTGCCTCCTTTTCAAATAGTGTCCTCAATTCCTAAACACTCTTTAGATTTAGCTAAATTGATTTTCTTCTACAAGAGTCACTTTTATGATTATATTTAGTTTTAATATTTAATCATACCAAGGTATTTAGGTTTTAAAGTCTTCCTATGTAAGGCTTAATATTTGAGGCTATTAATTCATAGCTAACTTCCCAGCCAACTCTACCAATAGGATAATGGCTGTGTCTCTACTAAGGGCTCAAAATCAAAACTAATGAGGCTGGGCACTGTGGCTCACGCCTATAATCCCAGCACTTTGGGAGGCTGAGGCAGGTGGGTCACTTGAGGCCAGGAGATCGAGACCAGCCTGGCCAACATGGCAACACCCCATCTCTACTAAAAATACAAAAATTAGCTGGGCATGGTAGTGTGCACTTGTGATCCCAGCTACTTGGAAGGCTGAGGCACGAGAATCGCTTGAACCCAGGAGGCAGAGATTGCAGTGAGCTGAGAGTGCACCACCGCACTCCAGCCCGGGCAACAGAGTGAGACTCAGTCTCAAGAAAAATACATAAATAAATAAAATCTGATACCCTCCAACTAGTGGGAATATAAGAAGTGGTTCATTGGAACCAGCTTGCATTAACTTGTGAGAACTGATTGCTAAATTATCAGCACTATTGTGAGCAGGTTATTAAACACAGCCCTTATTAAACATTCAATTGTAGAAACTTGTAACAGTAAATGGTCTTTAAAATAAAAATAATACGTTCTTTTTGTTTGTTTGGGTTTTTTTGTTTGTTTGTTTTTTTGAGATGGAGTCTCACTCTGTTGCCCAGGCTGGAGTGCAATGGGGCAAGCTTGGCTCACTGCAACCTCCACCTCAAGCAATTCTCCTGCCTCAGTCTCCCAAGTAGCTGGGATTATAGGCACCCGCCACCACGCCCAGCTAATTTTTTGTATTTTTAGTAGAGACGGGATTTCATTATGTTGGCCAGGCTGGTCTCGAACTCCTGACCTCAGGTGATCCGCCCGCCTTGACCTCCCAAAATGGTGGGATTACAGGCTTGAGCCACCTTGCCCAACTGTTTTTGTTGTTTGTTTTGTTTGAGACAAAGTCTCACTCTGTCACAGTCTGAAGTGCAGTAGTGCAATCACAGCTCATTGCAGCTTCAACCTCCCAGACTCAGGAAATCCTCCCACCTCAGCCTCCAAGGTAGCAGGGACTATAGGCAGACACCACTATGCCCAGCTAATTTTTGTATTTTTAGTACAGACAGGGTTTTTCCACGTTGCCCAGGCTAGTCACAAACTTCTGGGCTCAAGCCTGTCTTAGCCTCTGAAAGTGCGGGGATTACAGGCATGAACCACTGCTCCTGACCAAAAATACATTTTTAATATTCACAAATTCTTAATTATTTCACTAAATTTGCTTTCATCTATGTTCTTGAAGTCATTTATGCCATTTGTATCTATATGTTGAAAACAGTATATAATGATATGTTGATGTGCATTTCTTCCCAACTCTGCCTTCAGTGATATTATGTTAGTGATTTGTAATTGGCATAACGTGTTTACATCACAGAAATTGGAAATAATAAAGGCATGATTTATTATGTTGATTGTCTAGATTATGAGCTAGCAAACTTTCTGTAAAGTACTAGATAGTAAATATTTAAGGCTTGATGACTATGCAGTTGGTCTTTATTACAACTACTGTATTGCTGTTGAGTGAAAGCAGTCGTAGGCAATACATAAATACACAGGCATGACTGTGTTCCAGTAAACTGCATTTTCAAACCAAGAGGTCAGCCCACTGGCCACAGTTTGCCTATAACTAACTTGTCTAAACCAAAGAAAGCAATAGAAAAGTGTTAATCATGCTGATTAAACTAAAAATATGCCATATTTGTAGCTATTACAAAGTGAATAGCACAAAATTTTGAGAAGTTATTCTTTCAATGTTTGAAAATTATTGTGATTCAGTAAAAATTTAGGTTAATAAGACAGAATCAATTTGAACAGCCTTATACTAGTCAGAGGGGAAATTTGGGAATCATTAAAAATAATGTAATGGGTTGAAATCCATCATATTTATTTACATCCATTTGTTTATAACAGTATTAAAATCAACATTGGTAGGTGACCTTTGAGGATACTAAGGAACCAACTTATTATTTTGAAAACTCCCATATAATAAAAAATAGTCAAGATTTTTTTTCAACTTTTTCTGAATGAACTATACTTCAGGATGAGAAGCTAGTTTATAATGTAGGTTACATTTTGCTCTGGGATTATTTCAGTTAATACATGAGAAATAAGTAGTGGAATGTCAAGATTTTATAACTCCTATAAAGTTAACAGATCTAGGCAATTATCAAAAATTGCTGGAAAAAAAATAACAAAATGAGAGACTACTGATATGCAAATCCTGATTTGGTTATACAACACCACCTATGAAAACAAATTACTCAAATAAACCAAAATATGATCGAACCACCAGATCTACCCATCAATTTATAAAAAATAAAGGAAACAGAAGAAGATATGAAACCCACCATGAACATGCAGTGATCAGCAAATTTCAGAGCATGACAAACTGTATAAGATGAATAATCCAGTTTCTTTAACAATAATAGAAACAAATTGCAAAGAAATATAATAAGATGGATGGCAAACTATAGAATTAAAGATATATTAAAAAAATCATTCAATGGCAAAGCTGTGATCTTAATAGGATCCCCACTGAAGCAAACAAATTGGTACAATGTGAACAATGAGCAGTTAATCCATGATAAAGAATCACTGTTATTATATTTTAGGTATCATAGTGGCATATTTATAAAAATGAGTGCCTGTCATCTAGAGATACATCTTGAAATGTTTGCAGCTTAAATAAAATGATAGGTTAAAAGATTATATATATTTATTATTTTAAAATATTCAATGAAAAAAAGAGGGTATAGTTGTATAATGAACCACAATTAGCCTTGAGTTGATAATTATTAAAGCTGAGTGATCAATGCATAACCATTCATTATATTAGTTACTCTACTTTTTATATTTTTGACATATTCTATTATAAAACTGAAACAAAAAATAAAACAGTCTCTAATTTTATAGTAGAGTTAGGCTTCTTATAACTCTCTAATCTTGGAGATTTTCTTAAACTGGAGGCACTTTTTCAGTTCTGTTCAAACCAGTTTGCCAGGCACTAAGATAAATCTCTAGTTCATTTATGTTTTTTTAGAGACAGGATCTCACTCTTTTCCCCAGGCTGGAGTGCAGCAGTGTGATCATGGATGGCTCATTGTAACCCTGAACTTCTAAGCTCAAGCAATTCTCCTGCCTCAGCCTCCCAAGTAACTGGTACTACAGGTGCATGCCACCATGCTCAGCTATTTTTTTTAACTTTTAATTAATTTTGTAGAGATAAGATCTTGCTATATTGCCCAGGCTGATCTCAAATTCTTGGCTTCAAGTGATCCTCCCCACCTCAACCTCCCAAAGTGTTGGAATTACAGGCCTGAGCCATTGCACCCAGTCTCTTCAAAAACTAATACCTTATGCTTTTGTCTCAAAACCTCCCTTTTCACCTTTATTCTCAGCCCTAGAGCATTTAAATCAATTCTAAAAGAATTTCTGTAGGCTTCTACTGCCATATTCCCATCCACCAGAGCTGTCTCTGTGTGCTTTTCCTTCCATCTTCCTATCCAAATGCAGTTCTTCAACTTGTGCACTAGATATCAACCTCCTTATGTCCACTCAGATGGGTTCATCAATTGTCCCCTCTTCTCTATTATTTTCATGCTATCATTGCTCTCATCTTAACCACCTCTCCCCTAATGACTACCATCACATTTCTTTGCTCTCCTTCACTGTAAAGGTCTTCAGAAGAGATATGCAGATGTATTGTCTCCAAGTTCTCTTTTCCTATCATCTCTGAAATCCACTCAATTTGAGCTTTTACTCCCACTACTCCACCAAAAAATGATACTGTTGAGCTTACCTATAACCTTCACATCACTAGGCTAAATGGTCAATTTTTGGTTCTCATGTTACTTAACCTCACAGTACCATTTCACAGGCTTGCTTACTCCATCTTCCTTAATATGACGGCCTCATCTGTGCCCTTCAAACTGAGCATAGCCTTATCCAACTCAGCCGATGGCAACTACATTCTGATTGTTCAATTCAAGACCTTTGCATCATCTCCCATTACAAAATTCTGTTGGGTCTTTCTTTAAAATATGTCCTGGATTTGATCACTTCTCACCAACTCCTTGGCTATCACTCTGTTTTAAGCCATTATTATTTCTCACCTGGGTGACCGCAATATTCGCTCAACTAGGCTCCCTGGTTCTACACTTGTTTCCCAGCAGTCTCTTCTCAAGAGCTCAAGTGCTCTTCTGAAGATGTGAGTCATGTCATAGCACGCCTCTGCTCTAGACTCTGAAATGACTTCCTATTGTACTTGGAGAAAAAGGGAGAGTCCTTGAATATGCCCAAAGACCCTGCGTGACACTCTACAAACCCCACCAATACCACTCTGACCTTGCCTATGGGTCTCTCGCTTACTCCGCCATTGCCAGAAACCCCCAAACATCCTCATCATTCCTATTTTATTCACCTTTCTTCATCTATTGCTTTAGCTATTTCCTCCCCCTGAAAAGTTCTTTCCTCAAATATGCTCATTTAGGTAACTCCAAAATCTCTTTCAAGTCTTTGCTTAAATTTCACTTTTTCAATAAAGCCTGGCCAGCCCACTCTATTTCATACGGCAACATGCATCTTATTTTTCCAACCTGCCCCACTCTTGATTCCCCATTCTCTGTTTTCCTTTTCTTATATGTAACACTTTTGATTTTCTTCCCTATTTTATATTTTTCTTATTCTGTTTATTGTTTGTTTTCTATCTCCTCACTTGAATATGGCAAGAAATTCCTATTTGTATGTGTCTTCACTTATTTATCCAAAATACTTATAAAAGCTTCTAACAGATAGCAGGTAATCCACCATGATGTGTTGAATTAAATTTTCAAGGTTCAATAAAAATAGCCAATCAAAAGTCCACAGTTGTGTCCCTTTTCATGTAATCATCTTTGTAGTAGTCACCCAAATAAGAAGATATATCAAATAATAATTTAAATTTGACTGAATAATTATTATGTATTTTCCCAGCAAAGTTAAGTTTCTGAAGTGAGAATTTATTCATTTATTACAAGTTTCCTATATTTTCTGTGTACACAGTGGTTGAGAGTCAGGAAAAAGATATCAGGAGAAAACTAAGTTGTTGGGAAAGATCTGACTACAGAAAAAAATGTTTGCCCCAGGGATTTAGAAGCAATAATATATGGAAGATATCCTTATAATTCCCTTAAAATAGGAGTTTGAGACTGAATTAGAGAAGTAATGACAAAATAAATCTTTGACATCACATTATCCATCATCTCCATAATTTTTCTTAAGAAACTGCTGATTGCAATCGTCTCTGCTGACTCAAGGATTGACTCAAGGATTAAAAGTTCTAACATTTTTCTTGTGAAGAAGTTATGTTCGCTATATAAAATTATTAACTTAATTGTAAAGCTATCTTCACACTCTTTACGTTAATCAGTAGAGTCCTATTTATCTCACAATCACCTAATGCAAAAAGAACAAGTTCTCGTGGGGAAATATTATTTTTCAACTCTAAATAGGATGGAATTAACTTCAGGAGTTATTTGATATTCTAAATGAGGAGTGAAGTTGATTGTTTTAAGCTATCTTTCCATAGCTGAAATAGGGGCTTATAATAGTATTTTAACAATTTTAATAAAAGTTCAATTTATAGTTCCTTAGTATGAATTTTTTTCCTTACCCTGCTGGTAAAATATGGGATTATCATTCAACATTTGTTATCTCTTAGTAATACTGGTTAGACTAGCTCTAAATAGGACAACCACATTTAACCACATATAATGGGATGTTATGCATTGTAAAAGATTTGATGGATACCAAGCTAGTCAGCAAGCATGTGGTTAGCCAAGATGAATCATCAATGAAGATAATGTTTGATAATTGCTTTGGTATTGTGGTGTGAGGATGGTTTTTCTGGCTTTGTCTCTTCATTCCTAATCTCTTGGAGAATTTAAAAAAGTGTTTACATCCTATGATTATAGTCCAAGCTCTACACCAAGTTGTGGCTACATTTAAAATTTTAATCTCTTCTAGAGTACTGTTGGTTTATCTTTTTCAAGATTTTCAAGATTTGCCTTGAGAGCTCTGCGTTTTAATGCTGATTAGAGAGATTCCTTAATTCATAGTCTAAAGGGAAAGAAAAAATGCTGAAACCCTTAACCATAATAAACAGGTTTTATAAAAGTTTAAATTCCACTGTAGTTAATCAGTTTGAACAAGACATTTAGGCTGTAAATAGCATTTTAAAGTAAACAGAGCTTTACACGAAGTGACAGCTAGAATCACATTTTCTGCTTCTGAGTGTGAGGAAATTAATGTACCAAAAACGTGCCTACTATTTAAAGACGTCTTGCTCCAGACATATTTAACAACTGAGATTTGCAGTGGGTAGACCACTGAAGTGTCTCGTCATTAAATTATGCACTGTACATTAGAAACAGATGCACTCCTGGAAGTCTTGCATGACAACATTGTTTTGCCATTTTCCAATTAAGACATTGCTAAAACTGAAATCAGAAGTAAACTAACAGGTCAGCTATCTTGATCATGGAGAAATGGTGTAAGTTTTGAGAAGACCTAGTGGTTTTCATTTGTATCCTGATATAAATTGGAAAGCTAATCCTTCACCTTGTTTTTCTCCAATATCTAGACAATTTACAAATTGATTCATTTTAAATATTGCTCAAATTTTGTTCAAATAAATATTTAGATTTTAACATGCCAATATTATACAATACTTCGGCATATTTGGTCACAAGAAAAATCTTACAAAGCAAATAAAACATAGCAGTGGGAAAAAAGTTGTGCCTATGCTTTCTAATCAGTGGCAAAAAAATAGCTATATAGCTCTCTGGAAATGATCTGTAGAAAACAATATTTGAAGGAAAGTGGAATTGCAGTGAGGCATATTTATTTGGATGGTATAGAACAAAATAAGTGTACAAAAAAGGAGAAGGGTTATTGCCCTGGATAAAGCTGCTATGGTTCACATTAGACATGTGATATCACTATTACTATGAATCCTATTTTATTAACCACAACAATTTTCTGTTGGTCTTTTGCAAAAGAAAAAATGTTGAAAATAAAATTCCAATACACTATTGAGCTATTCTCTGCAACTCCCTTACAGGGAAAATTTATATTCTGATTACTTCAGCCAAACAAACATTTTACTGAATCAAAGGGAAAAGAAAAGCTGCTAATTGTCCTCATTTATGGTTGCTATTCCAATATGCATCAAGAAAAATAATTTTTTTTTCCAATTTTAAAACTTATGGGCCACATGTTCTTTTGCCTTCCATCTGTTTATTTTTATATAAATTTCTACACTAGGAATTTTATACTTTAAAAAACAAGCTCTAAAAGTGTTCTACACCCACAAGTAGGCTTCTTGGGTCTATACATATGCATTAGATATATACAATCCAAAGAGATAAACACTCTAAAACATCACTTTCCACTGAAAAGATTGTTAATTTTCAAAATGGCTTCCTATGACCGATTCTTTTTTAGCCACTGCCCAATTGAAAATCTTTGAGAGAGAAAAAATTCTTCATTCATTTCTCATTCCTTACAAACATAGAGCGGAACAGTCTGAGCCTCAGAAAATTAGTCCCAGGTGATATTTTGCTAACCTTAATTTTGAAGTAATGTCAAATGAAAAAATTTATCTATTTAGTTAGTTTATACATGTCTACATTTCTTTGGATTACTGCAGTTTTATTAGTTAAAAATACTGTTATACATGAGTTGAGGTTTTATGGGGAGGGAAAACATGCATCATGTTATGAAAGACAGACATATTTAAAGTGTTGCCATTTGTTATACATGAATTAGAAAAGGATGACACAGCTATGTTTTGAAGTCATGTCTTCATAAATTATTTTATAAATAATAGTTAAAATAAAACCTCAAATTTATTTTTTCAATACTTTTTTTCCCTGTGATCTTTAAATCCAGGCATATATTAAAGAAAACTAGATCCTTAAATTTCTAAGTTATGTATACTTGTGCAACCAAAAGAGATTTATATGACTTTCTTATTTTTTAGTCCTGCAAGTGTTTTTAATATTTATGTGTTTGTTTATTTGCTCAGAAAGTATTTAAGTCCATATTTTTTTTGTCGAAACTGGAAATTGTGCTTTGTTAAGTAAGTAAGTGTAAACAACATAAAAAACCAAAAGTATTTCCTAAGTTTGGAATTAATCTCCCAACCCATGAAAATTGAGAAACTTCTCACATTGGCAAAATGTGTTCCTACCCTGGCTACCAAAGAAGAAGAATGGGCCAACAAGTAGCTTTAGAATTTTTGCCAGCAATTTACATATGAATCAAATGTGATCTTTCTTTAAATTGCACTTAATATAGGAAGTACAGCCATGTTTGATTTCAAGCTGAATTGATATGTGAGCAGTCATTGGCTTTCCATAATTAAAATCTTACAGAAAGCCCACCTATGATGAGCAATTTAATATTTGTGGTCTTAGTTGGTAAACTATGCCAATTCCATGAAAATCATATTTTCATAGTTAGAGCCAGGCTAACCACATAGAGCTCTTTCTTTCTGTATCCATAATTATATAATTAGATTATTTTTATCTTAAACATACTTTAAAAACATTTTCTTTATGGTACATTATTAAAGAATCATGCCTTCTAAAGGTCTCTTCCTAAGCCAAGAAATCCACATGTTATGTATTATGCAGAAGAGATTTTCATGAGTAGATTTCTGTAAAGCTTTGAACCAAGGTCCAGGAATTGTATTACAGTTTGCCAGTGATATTTAAAAAGTGAGAGTAATATAGTTGCAAAGCAAACTTTAGTAAGATAATCGATGGGAAATGATATCGAATGTTAGAAAAAAATGTTATTACTCTTAATGCCAAATCTGTGTCTCTTATGAGTTGTTAGACTTAAACATTTAGGATAAGATAACTGTACCCTCTATATAAGAACTGCATTTACTAAGGAGGGATGAGAGGAGGAGGCAGTCGTAATCTGTAATAAGTCTATTCTGTCTCTATATTTGGTAATGAGTGTGTATGTCATCTTTCATTTTCAGGTCTCTATTTTTCTTATTTTATTTTTAAAATTATTTATTTATTTATTCATTTTGAGACAGGATCCCACTGTGTCACCCAGGCTGAAGTGCAGTGGCACCATTATAGCTCACTGCAGCCTTGAACTCTTGGGCTCAAGTGATCCTCCTACCTCGGCCTCCTAAGTAGCTGGGACTACAGGTGCGTGCCACCATACCTGTGTGTGTGTGTATATATATATTACACATATTATATATAATATATATTACACATATATAACATATATATTACACATATTATATATAACATATATATTATGCATATTATATAACATATATTACACATATATAACATATATTATGCATATTATGTAACATATATTATGCATATTATGTAACATATATGTATTACACATATTATATATTATATATTACACATATTGTATATTACACA
The DNA here is from genome assembly GCF_028858775.2 of Pan troglodytes. Lineage (NCBI taxonomy): Eukaryota > Metazoa > Chordata > Mammalia > Primates > Hominidae > Pan > Pan troglodytes. The sequence continues at coordinate 71,327,930 of NC_072409.2, read as the reverse complement.
TATTATATATAATATATACATATTATATATAATATATATTACACATATATATTACACATTATATATAATATATATTACACATTATATATAATATATATTACACATATTATATATAATATATATTACACATATTATATATAATATATATTACACATATTATATATAATATATATTACACATATTATATATAATATATATTACACATATTATATATAATATATATTACACATATTATATATAATATATATTACACATATTATATATAATATATATTACACATATTATATATAATATATATTACACATATTATATATAATATATATTATATATATAGATTACACACATATACCTATATGGTTTTTTGTTTTAGAGACAGGGTCTTGCTATGTTACCCAGGCTGGACACAAACTCCTGGCCTCAAGCAATTGTCCTGCCTCAGCCTCCCAAAGTGGAAAGTGCTGGGACTAAAGGTGTGAGCCACCGTGCCTGGCCCATGTCTCTATTTTATATATGCCCAGGAGATAGTGCAAATACGTGAATAAATAAACAAACTAGGAATACAGAGTTTGGTAGCTATGATTATAAACTCTGGTAACTTGCTTATTTTTATTGTGTCTCTATTTTCTCTTTCATTACACTAGATATGTCAATTGCCTACCTGATGGCTGTGAACAACAGAAAGAAGAAACAAAGACATACCTGTGTAAGGACAGAATGGCAAGGGACATAGAAGCATGTGATATGATAATCCTACTCAACTAAATAGACAATATTAGTGAATGGCAACTTGTAAATGGTTTTGATTATATTTATTTTATTTTCTGTCTATCTAGATGTAAAGGTTGAGCTTGAAAAAAGAAAACTACTCTTGACGCTGAAAAATGCAATCCAACATGAAAGAATGCTTATTTCAGGTTTTACCTGAATCTACCTAGGGCTGAATTTCTTATCTATACTTTACTACAGATATTCTGCTTTGTGCAGATCTACAATGGATCATTAAAGTCAAAGAATAATTATTTGTCTTTCTACTCCTCCCAGTACCCAAGACCTGAGAGTGAGATATTAAATTCGTCCTTAGATCTTTCATGCAATGTTACAGCTCTTTGGAACTCCTCATGAAGCTCCTCCTCTCCATGGTGGAATTTTACTCTGAGGAGAGATAGGCTAAAATGTTTCAGTCCCCTATATGATAAGTCCAAAATCACTGTTTCACATATATGCTGACCTGATACATTGAGCCATTGATACATGTCTTTCCACCTTCAGTATATTTTCTTTGACTAGCTTTATTGCTTCCCTGTGATGCTGAAATTTTGAGCATGGATGTGTATGTCTATAACAAAACCATCCTAGGTAAACTGAATTTGGTTATTTGAATTTCATAATTACTCTTTACTCCAAGTGTTGTGGATTCATGATGCAAATTTACCCATTCCCATTGCAATAACTTAGAGCCACATATCAATTGTTTTAAAACTTGGTTCTCATCACTGAACTAACAATGTTGAAAAAGACAATTTGCCTATATTTAACGGTTTGCTAGTAAACTTTTAGTTTGCTAGTAAACTTTATTTTGGGTTACATCAAACTTGTAATAAGTAGTGACTGGATTGGGAAGGTGAGGTGTGCTGATTTAAGGATGCCTCTCCATCTATTTTATTATGTACTAGAAAATAGGTAGCAAAAAATAAATCTTGCAGTACTCTGAGTCTTTTAATTAACTACACATTTTCCATCTTGGAGTAAAAAGTAATTATGAAATTCAACTCTAATTGTATCGTTTTTCTGTGTAACATAACTGATGAAAATAGAATAATTTAGATGCTTTTCCTTTTATTTTTTATAGTATTGAATAGTGGAGCATAACAAATAGTACCTTCAGTTTGCTTTCTCTAGAAAAAAAATGATTTGGTAAGATTTTACATGTCCCACAAATGCTCTTAAACAAAAGATATGTCCCCTTATTTTAAAAAGGAAAGGAAGAAATGTATATTTCTAGAATTTTCTAGCTTATAAGAAAAATAAGGAGAAATCTTCTAATTGCTGGTTGGCAGCTAACTCTCCAGTTCCTCTACAGTGTGCAAATTATATTAAATGAATTCATTGCATTAATGAAGACAAACATCACTGGTATTTGAACAATGACTATAAATGGTTTGGAATCAAGAATTACCTTTATTCATTATTAACAATTATCAGACAAGACCAGTTTCCAAATAACATTTTTCCTAAATTAACAGGATGACCACACATCTAGATGGTTGTTGTATGTGAGGACAGAGACATCACCAAAGGTCTGTGAAGGACTAACTGCTATAGGAATAGGCCATAACTAGAGACCAGAAAAAAAAAATTTACAAGAGTGTTCAGACTTCTAGGAGCATGAAATTGTGATACTTGATAGAAGAAAACATACGAATTGACCATTACCATTACCATTACCCTAGCTTGATTACTGAAGCAGAGGCCAGGGGTAGAAACTCAAGCAGAGCCATGTAATCCCACAGAGTTAAGGAGAGAGGGATCAAGGCACTGGAAAGCTGGAGTGTCAAGAACTTATGGGGAAAAATATGAGAGCAGAAGCTGCATGATGAGAAGGGTTCAAAGACCTGCAGAAGGGTAAAAACAAACATGAGTTTTTTTAGCTGAGCATTGATCTGCATAAATGTTGGATAAAATGTCATGAAGTTCTAGAAAGAACAATAGGAAAAGCCAGAGGGTAAAGAATTTTTGGAATTCACACAGAAAGATGGAAATAATTTGTATTCTCAAGAGCAGACAGGCGAGACCTAATTCATAGGGGAATTGGGTAGAGTACTCAGAAACATTGGGCCTTGGTAATAAAGAAGAATTAGCCTTAAAACCAAGGTTCCTCTGAACACATTAGCAAAGGTTAAAACAATGGGTACACATGGACATAAAGAAAAACAATGGGTACACATGGACATAAAGATGGAGCTAATAGACATTGGAAACTACAAAATGGGGGAGAGTGAGAGCAGATGAGAGTGGATAAATTACTGATTGGGTAAAAAGTTCAATAAACAAAAACAAAAACAAAGGTCAAAAAGAAGCCTTGAAAGGTAATCAACATCATTAATCATCAGAGAAATGCAAATCAAAACCACCATGAGATGTCATCTCATACCTGTTAGGAGATGATTTAACTTGTTATCAAAAAGTGAAAGGATAACAAATGTTGGCAAGGATGTGTAGAAAAGAGAACTCTTATACATGGTTGATGGAATGTAAATTTGATACAGTCATTATGGGAAAGAGAATAGAGTTTTCTAAAGCAATTAAAAATAAAACTACCATATGATTCAGTAATCTCTCTTCTGGGAATATACCCAACGGAAATAATGAAATCATCACCTCATAAAAACGTCTGCACTCCCATGTTCATTGCAGCATTATTCATAATAGCTAAGATATGGAAGAGCCTAACTGTCCATCAAGGGATGAATGCATAAAGAAACTGTGGTATATTTCTATATATCCCATAAAAATAATAATGAAATATTATTCAGCCCTAAAAAAGAATGAGATCTTCTCATTTAACACAACATAGATGAGACTGGAGGACAATAAAATAAACCAGACAAACAAAGAAAAGTATTACATGATTTCACTGAAATGAGGATTTTTAAAAACTCAAATATAGAAAGAGAACAAAACAGTGGTTCTGGGGCAGAGGAGGAAGGGAGAAAATTGGGAGATATAAGTCAGAGGATACAAAGTATAAGATACATACCATGAACAAGTCTAGAGGTCTAATATACAACAAACAGGAGGACTATAGGAAATAGAATTTTACCATACATGGAATTCATGCTAAATGAATAGATTTTAACTGTTATTGCCATAAAAACAAAAACAAAAAATGGGTAACTATGTGAGAGGATAGATATGTTCATTTGTTTCACTATGGTAACCTTTTACAATCTACATATATTTCATAACATCACATTGTATACCTTAAATATATGTAATAAAATTTATTTTAAAATAAATGATTTTTTTAAAAATTAAATTTTCTCAGAAAAAGAAAAAAAAACTTGAAAAGATAAGTATCACCGACATGTAACTGCCTGATCAAAGTACAAGGATCTTTAAAAGAAGGCAAGAAGTCTATCACTGGAAAATAAGAAATTAACAATGTCCAGAATTCAGTCAAAAATTACTAGGCAATCAAAGAAGCAGAAAAAAAACAAACTTGGATTAGGAGAAATATAATTCAACTGAAACAAATGCAGAAATAAGATAAAGGAATTAACATACAAAGGCCTTAAAAAACTATGATCTAGTTTCCAGTCCAATGTGTAGAGAGATTGGATTGTCAATTTATACATTCAAAAAGAGAAAAGATGAACAAGCTAAAAATCAACAATGTTTATAGATTCATCAGAGAATTGAGATCACAGGATAAACCACAATGTAACTTGAAAACTGGAGAGAGAGTCATATCCTATGAATCACAGTTTACTAGGAGCAGACACTCTAGAGCAGAAGCCCACTGCAACCCAGTTCTGGTAGGAATGTTTAAACCATAATTGATGAATTGTCAGAGGCCCAGTGAGGACTAATTTGAAAGTTAGGAACTGCATGAGAAACAGCTTTATAGGATACCCCATATTGATGGGCATTTTTACCTTTAGTAGTCCCATCAGCTTCTCAGGGTGAACATAGGGGAAAATTTCTCTTATGCTTCCATAGTGGAAGAGGAAAGTTTTTAATCTGAAATAAGTCCAGAACATTCTGTTCTACTTAACAAAGGACTACCCTCAAAATAAACTATTTTAACAGAGCCAATTGCCTTGGGTTTTGCCACAGCTTAACCAATTTAGAGAAAGGGAATATCTAATTCTAGCTCCCTCTGGCCTTTGACATGGGAGAAGGGAAATACCCAAGTCCTGAGTCCCTTAGCCATTTTGTCTCCCCTGAGGGCATGGGGGAAATTTATAGGCCAGAAGCACAGGCTCAGTAAAAGACTGGAACCAAATTATAGGATTGAATTGTAACTTCCCTAACCCCATAGTTTACTGACATATCAACCAGGCTCCTGTATAATAACAGTGGGTTACAGATAAAAGAAATCTGAGGCTCACATGCTCTTTTAAGAAGGAATCTCCAGTAAAACCCAAAGGTAACATGCGAGACAAGAAAGGGAATTCTAGCCGCTGACCTCTATATGTATAGCAAACAACAAACACAGCCTAACTCAGCCAGATAACCATAAAACTTCACACTAAAAGCCTCTTTATCCCAGTTCATTTTACTCAGTTCATCATGTATGGCTTTCAACAAAAAATTACAAGCGATTCTAAAAGGCACAAAAAAACACAGTTTGAAGATACAGCAAAAAGCATCAGAAATAGACCCAGATGTGGCAGAAACACTGGAATTATCAGGCCGGGAATTAAAAAATATATAATTACTATGTTAAGAAATCTAATGAAAAAAATGATGACATACAAGAAAAGATGGATAATGTAAGCAGAGAGATGGACACTCTAAGAATGAATAAGAAAAAAATGTTAGAAATCAAAACAGTATAATAGAAAGGAAGAAGGCCTTTGATGAGCTCATCAGTAGACAAGATATGGAAAGGAAAAAATTTGAGGGCTTGAACGTACGTAAACAGAAACTTCCAAAACTGAAATGAAATGAGAATGAAGAATAAAAACCGTGGAGCAGAAGATCAAAAGAACAGTGGGTCAACTGCAGGTGAGCTAACACATACATAATGTGAATCCCGAACAAACAAAAAGTGAGGACGTTTCTTACTAGGAGACTGGCCTTGCAAGAAATATTAAAAGAAGTTTTTCAGGGTGAGTGAATACAATATAGGTCAGAATAATATAGGTCGGAATATTTATTTTTAGGGAGAATGAAAATAAGGTTGGAAACAGAGCTATAGGAAGGGAGGGAGGGAAAGAGAAAGACAGACACTAGAGAAAAAATAAACTATATTTTTTTCTTATTCTTAGTTTATCTAACAGATAATACTTTGTGTCAAACACTAATAGCAACAATATATATGGTGATTATTGGTTAAGGATAAGTGAAATTAGTGAGGTCCATATGATAAGGAAGGGAGAAAAATAGGAATGTATTGTTATACGATTTGTGTACTACACATGAAGTGATATAGAGTTATTTGAAAATGTATTTAGTTCTAAGTGTATATTGCAAAATCTAGGAAAAGCACTAAATTTTTTTTTTAGAAAAGCAATATAATTGATGTGCTAAGAGAGGAAAGGAAGTGAAATAGTGTAAAATGCTCAATTAAAACTAGAGAAAGGACAAAAGGATAAAAAGAGAAGGAAAGAAAGAAAGAAGAAAGAAAGAGAAAGAAAAACAGGAGTGAATAGAAAATAGTTACAAGTATGGTAGATATTAAATCAACCATATTAGTAATCACTTTGTTATAAATGGTTAAGACATTAATTAAAAATAAGTATTATCAGAGTGAATTAAAGAAAACTACATGTTTTCTACAAGAAAGGACTTTAAATATCAAGACATAAATAGATTAAAAGTAATGGAATGGAGATGAGTATATTATGCCAAAACTAATGAAAAAAAAGCTGGACTTGCTATACTAATTTCATACAAAGATGATATCAGAATAAGGGAAATTATTAGCCATAAAGAAGGCCATTACATAATGACCAAGTGGTCCATTCTCCAAGAATATATAAAATCTTTAACGTGTATGTGCCTAACAATGGACAGTCTAAATATGCGTGGCAAAAATGATAAAACTACAAGGAGAAATGTGCAAACCCACTATGATAGTTGGAGACTGTTTATCATTCTATAGGTAATTGACAGATGCAGCAAGCAGCATTATTACTTTTTTCCCTTTACTTTGTATTTAATTTTCTCCTTTTTTTAAGTTAAGTTTTCTCAGATAAAAGCTAGGATTATTGATTTGAGATTTTCCTTGTTTTCTAGTATATGCATTCACTTCTGTAAACTTCTCCTGAAACAGTGCTATTGCTACATCTCACAAATTTTGATGAGTTGTATCTTCATTTTTATTTGGAAGACGGTTTGGTGGTTTCTTAGAATCCTAAAGATAGTCTTACCATATGATCTAGCAACTGTGGCCCTAGGTATTTACCTGATTAAATTCAAAATTGATTTTCACACAGAATCCTGAACATAAATGTCTAAAATAGCTTTCTTATTGCAAAAATTTGGGAGCAACCAATAGGTGGACAGATAAACAAACTGTGATATACACTTAAAATGGGATATTATTCAGCAAAAGAGAAAATAAGCTATCAAGCCACAAAAACACATGAAGGGTCCTAAATACATATTTGTAAGTGAAAGAAGTCAATTGAAGGCAACATATTGGATAATTCAATCTGTATCACATTCTGGAAAAGGCAAAACTAAAGACAAAGTAGAAAGAGCAGTGTTTACCAGGGATTCAAGGAGGGAGGGAGGGATGAATAAGTGGAGCAAAGAGGGTTTTAAAAGACATTGTAACTATGTTGTAGCAAGCAGTAATGGTGGATACATGTCACAATACATTTGTCAAAAACTGTAAAACTGTACAAAAGGGAACTCAAATTTAAACTATGAACTTTAGTTTATAATAATGTATCCATATGGGTTCATCAATTATAACAAGTTAACCACACTGATCTAATCTAATACCACACTATTAAGAATAGGGGAAACTTAAAATGTTGGGGGAGAGGGTATATAGGAACTTTGTACTTTCTGCCTATTTTTTTTTATAAACCTAAAGCAGTTCTAAAAAATTGTCTGTGAATTTAAAAAATAGGTGTCATTAATATAGAAATACGGGAAAGAGCATAAAACAAAACATGAATATAATGAGGTCTTAAACAGAAAGATCATAATGAATTTGTAAACAAAATTCAAATTGAATGGCTAGAGATAAAAATTCCATATATGGAATGAAAAAAAGAAACATTGAGTGGGATTAAAAGCAAATTAGGCACTAGAGTAGGAAAAGTCATTGAACTTAAAGAGGAAAAAATATGTAATGACATTATTAAGCATGCTATCAGATTTGTAATAAGAATTCCAGAGAGAAGGAAATGAACAAGGCAGGAAAAAAGTTATACAATTATGGTAAAAAAAATTTACAAATGTGATGGACATCATAGACATACAGCTTCAGTAAATCTGAAAAAAAAACCATAATAATGATAGAAAGCATACCAAGGCATATGGTAATAACATCACTGAAAAATCAGTGATAAGGAATAAGTCCTAAAAGAAACCAGAGACAAAAAGACACGCATGCCTAAGAGAGAAACAAGAGGCAAACTTAAAGGAGACCTGTTGTCAGAAACTATGAAAGCCAGAAGACATTGGAATGATATTTTAAGATACTAAAAAAAAGAATGCTACACCCATGACAATATCTTTCAAAACTGAAGGCAAAATAAAGACTTTTAGACCAACAAAATTTGAGAAAATTTAAGAAGACCTGCACTGAAAGGAATGCTAAAGGGAAAATTTCAGACAAAAATTAATTGATACCAAATATATAGTTCAATCTGCAAAAGGGATAAGAGTGCAGGAAATAGTGAATATACAAAAAACAGACTTTTTTTACTTTAAAAAACTTCTTTAGAAGATAATTTTCTGTTTAAAGCAAAAATAATAGCAATGCATGGTGAGCTGTATAGCATTAGTGGAATAAACAATACGACAAACAATAGCACAAAAAGGAAAAGTGGAAATGAAGATACACTCCTATGAAGGTCTAACACTATATGTAAGTGATAATAGTGTCTTAACACAGACTAACAAGCTAAGCATGTATATGATAAACCATAGAGCAATCACTGAAAATAAAACGTGTTATAGATAACAGCAGAGGCACAATATAATCATTAAATTAATTTCCTAAGCTCACTAATTGGAATACTGGGGGAAAAGTAGAGAATATATGGAACAACTATAAAATATAGAGCAAGGTGAAAGAATTAACCTCCACATAGTTGATATCCACACTGGATATAATGTGCTATCCAACACTATAGTCACATTTGGCTATTAGGTGTATAATTTGTAGCTAGGCTAAACTGAAATGTGAAATAAGTGCAAAACACTCATTGAATTTCAAAGATTTAGTGTAAGTTAAAATATTGTTACATATCTCATTAATATATTTTTTCCATTAACATGCTTAAATGATAATATTCTGAATATGTGTGGATAAAGTAATATATTAATTTTTCACTCGATTTTTGTGCATCTACTAAAGTTTTTTAAATTACATATGTGACTTATATTTGTGATTCACATTTTTATTGGATAGCACTGTTCCAAGCACTCCAATAAAAGTAAAGATTGTCAGATTGGATGGAAACTATGACCTACATATGTATGCTGTCTACAGGAAACCAACTTTAAATATAAAGACATAAGCTAAAAATTAAAGAATGGAAAAAGTTGTACCCTGAAAACTCTACTTGAAAGAATCTTGGAATGGTCCTATTAAATCAGACAAAGCAGACTTCAGAACAAGGAAAAATTTCAGGGACAAAGAGAGGCATTTATAATAAAAACTAGGTCAACTCATCAAAAAGCTATAATAATTCTAATGGTAACCAGTAAGAGAATTTCAAAATACATGAATAAAAATTAACGGCAGACTGGCATCTTAAGAAATGCTAAAGAAACTAAATCAGTTTATTGAGGCTGAAGAAAAATTGTAGTAGATACAAATTGGATCCTCAGGAAGAAATGAAGAATGTTTAAAATGGTAAATATCCAGATGAATACAAAATGCTCTTTTTTTTCCAATTATATATATAAATATATCTGTTTTAAGCAAAAATTATAACTTATATTATTGTATTTGTAACCTGAGTACATATAGTATATATAAACACTTTAACATAAGTAGTGGGCCCTTGGTAATAGGGCCTATATACTTGCAGTGCTTCTACAATTTATGTAAAGAGGTGCAATATTAACTTTACATTGGCTATAAAAGGTAAGTATGTATACTGTAATCCCTGGAGTGTAAAGGAAACAGATAATGAGGTAAAAGATAAAATAAAATTTGAATGTAAACAGCGAATGAAAGATAAAATAAAATGTGAAAAATATTCAAATAAGCCAAAATAGAGAGTAAAAAAGGAATGGAGTAGGAAAAAAAATAATAAAAGGGATAAATGGAAAACATACAATAAAATGGGAGATCTAAGTCAAACCATATTGATGATTACATTAAATATAAAGAATATAAACACCCAATTTAAAAACTCTGGACAAAAGGTAGACGCAGGACCCAACCATGTGCTGTCTGTTAGAGGTGTACTTTAAATAAAAATACTTACAAAAATGCAGAGATTCTAAGACAAAGCATGGGAACTACATGTTGTTAATGAGAGTTGTACTTTAAACTTAAAGACACAAATAAATTCAAAGTAAATGAAGATAAGAAATTTATGTCATTTAAATGCTAACCAAAAGAAGGTTTCATTGGCTATATTAATAATACATAAAGCAAACTTCAAGACAAAGAATATTACCAAAGATAAAGAAAGTTTTGAAAATAATACAAGTTCTCCCAGTGGGATGACATAATCATAATTATGTATGTTTTTATGAATAGGAGTTCAAAATAGATAAAGCAAAAACTGACAGAATTAAGCAAAAAAACAGATAGATACAAAATTAAAAGAGATTTTAAAATGGAAAGATTTTCTCCTCTTTCAGAAACAATAGAAAAACTAAATTTTATAAGTCAGTAAAGGGCTGGGTGTGGTGGCTCATGCCTGTAACCCTCCCAGCTCTTTGGAAGGATGTGGTGGGAGGATTGCTTGAGGCCAGGGGTTCAAGACAAGCCTGGGCAACACAGAGAGACCCCTAGCTCTACCAAAAAAAAAAAAATTAGTAATGATATAGATAATTTGAACAACACTATTAACTATTAACTACCTTATTCTAACTGACATTGATAAAATACTCCATCCAACAGCAAACAAAAATATTGTCTTTCAAGTGTACATAATATATCCACCAAGATAGATCATGTTCTGGGCCATAAAATAAGTCAATCATGTTTTTAAATTGAAACAATACCAACAAGCATATCACATACTAAACTTGTTTTAAACTAAGACAGCATTGTTTTTTTGGGCTATGTTCTGTACCAACAATAAAATTAAATTAGAAATCAATAACAATCAAATATCTAGGAAAACTCCAAACATTTGGAAATTAAGCAAACCATTTCAAATAATTCATGGGTCAAAGAAGGTATTATAGAAAGAATAAATAAATGTATTTTGATATTGGCTTCTTTTTTCTTTCTTCAACTCCAACTCACTGGGCATGCTCTCATCATGGGGCCTTTGACATAGCTGTTCCTTCTGCCTAGAAAACCCTTCCAGCAGACATCCCTATAGCTTTGCTCCCTTGCTTCCTTTAGGGATTTGCTCAACTCTCACACCAATGAAACATTCTCTGGCAACTCTATTTAAAACAGAATCTCCAGCATTTCCTATCTCCCTTGCCAGCCTTATTTTACTCCTTAGCACTTATCACTCTCTAACATATTGTATATTGTTTTTGTTTTACTTTTGTTTGGCTTGACCAGCTAAGCTTTATAGGGCAGGAAATTTTGTCTGTTTCCTTCTCTGATGTGTCCTTTGAATCCTAGTCGACACTGAATGAATGAATACATATACATATACATATACGCGTCTATACATATACAAGATACGCACCAATACATTAAGAGAGAATATTTTTGTGTTTTGGGAGTATATGCAATGTAAAATTTATATTTTCCACTTGCTCATCTGCATTTTCTAATTCTTCTATAATGAGCATGAATCTCTTGTGTAATTGTTTAAAGATAAAAATCTTGTACAGAAATACCCAGAGCTGAACTCTGAAATATTGTTTCTTTCTTGGCACTAAACATGCAGAAGGAAGTGAAGCAGGAGGCATACATTTCCAGAAAACATTTTCAGAAATGATTTCATCATTTTCATCCCCAACAAAAAAATTTTCTACACATTATGAGAGAGATATTTCTATCTCCTAATGTGTGTGTATGTGTATATATATATACGTATATATACACACATATATATGTATATATACACAGGTATATATATATTTGCCTTGCAAATGAATTTACGTCACAATATCTAAGCAGGTATGACTATTACTTTGTCTCCAACTTTCTTTTCTTCAAGCTAACTTATTATCAGGTAGTTGAAAGTGACTGGACAGTATCCATAGCATCATAATTTCCTTGTCATGCAATAACTTTGTTAACTTTTTGTGTTCTTGTATTATGTGGAATCATTGATGCATCTGCTTATCTACTCCGAACTTCAATATTTAGCCCCCAAACTAATTCAGCTTCAAAGAGGCTGAACTATAAAATAATTCACCACAAGCATGTGAAGATGTGCATAGAAAACTAAAAATTAAAATTAATCCTCGAAAATTTTGTTTCTCAATTCTTTATGCTGGATATCAGAAGATAAAACAACATCTCTTTCACATAGAATTTCAAGAATTTTATTTACTTTCTTTTACTTTGAGCTCTTTGCCAAAGGCCGTTTTCTGTTTTATCTTTGAAAGCAAACATTCAGAATAACGGCAAAATCACTAGCAAATGTGACATTTTATTAAGTCTCCTTGTAAACTAAGTCAACACCACCTTTGCTTCACCATCTTATTTTAAAGGCAGGGGCATAAGACTAAAATCAATGGCTAACCTGACAGTATTTTTTTGAAAATTAAAATTACCAAAAAACATCTTAAACTTAAAATCTGTCAGGCATGGAAAATATGACTTTGTTTTATGTTTTCTCCAGTTGCAGTATTTGCTTTTCACTGCTTAAGTCTGGGATGTGTCTGGTTGTTGCTATGCACCATGAAAGTTTTATATGGAAAAAAATGGAAAAATTGGTTTCATACGATGGTTAGTATTCTATGACATTTTAGTAGACAGAAGGTAATAAAATATATTTCTCAAAAAATCATTAATCCATAACACCACCAAAAATTGACATAATGGGGCAGGCAATCTGTATTGGTAACTAGGCTCAACACTTCTACAATTTTCTTGTAATCTGATTTCTTTCTTCTCTTACCTATGCGATTGACATGAACATGCCCCTCTTTCATCCTCTTCCAACCACTTCTCCCTCTTTTGCTCTTTGAGAAGTAGCATTCCTTGTTGGAGATTTTCATAGGAATGTTCTGTCACCAGTCTAAAATCTGGCATTATTTCTGACAGTAATTTAAACTGGATTCAACACAAACATGTTAGAGGACTCAAGTAAATTAATCATGTTGTCTATTTCAATAAAAGAGCCAACATAGCCAAGCCAGCATAAACAGGCTATAACAGTAATGGCCAATTTAAAGGTTCATTAACAAATACCAGTGGTAGCACTGTAATTCTCAAGCTCTCATCACTGAAATGTTAAACAACAGGCATTGAAGATACCAGAAAGACACCACACAATACTAAACAGATTGAAGTGGATCCGATTATTTCCTTATCATTATAAACATCCAAATCCAAATTCAGTTCCAGCTCCCCTGCATATTTTCCGAATTAATCATGTCTCCCAAATGATGACAATATTATGGGTTTTCTTTACTTTTTGTCAGTTTCTGCTCTCCTTTTGTCTTCTCCAGCAACATTCTCCTTTCTCATGATTTTCCCATTTTTCCTTCACTACTGCTTCTTAATTGTTTAAGATGTTTCATTTAATTTGAAATGAATTTGGAGCATCAATTTTACTTCATTTGTTCACACAGTGTTAGCAGAAAGATACAGAAGAAACAAAAATTACAGGAGTCTCCTAGGACCGGGACATTGTTTCTGCCCACTCTCCTGGGCAGAAAAGAAGACACGGCTCCTGTGATTGCCTGGTCGTAACTTGTGCCCAAAAAGCAAAAAGAGTAAACATTAAAATGACAAATTGGGAAAAGTTCTGTATAGAGCTCTATTAGCTAAATTGTTTATTAATCTATGGAGTTTTAACCATTTGGGTGGTAAAACTAATATCCTTAAGAAAAATGTGAGTAAAGATTATTAAAAATACATGGATGAAGAAATACAAATAACCTATAAGCATGGAAACAAATGTTCACCTTTATCCATCCACACCTTCATTTGCAATTTATAAAAAATATTATTTCACTCCTTTTAGAAATGAATTTTGAGTGACAGCACTTTGTGTCATTGAGGGTGAAATGAAACAGGTGGAAAGTCAGGATGGATGGCACCCAAGACCAGCGGAATCTTTTTGTTTGCAAACACTATTCCTACAATGAGATAATCATGTTTATTAACAATTGTTTGAGGTGTGGATATGTACAATATTTTGGAAATCAGTTGGCAATGTGCTGTGACAGTCAATACAATAAAAAGTTCTAAAGAAATACTGCCAACAGAAATCAGACAACACAAACAAACATGAGTATGGATACTCATGGATTGGAAGGAAAAGACTCCCTAATCAATAAATTGTGCTGGGATAACTGATTAGCCATATGCAGAAGATTGAATCTGGACCTGTTTGTTTCACCATATACAAAAATCAACTCAAGATGGATGAAGGACTTAAATGTAAGACCTAAAACTATAAAAACCTTCGAAGAAAACTTAGGAAATATCATTCTGGACATAGACGCTGGCAAAGATTTCATGATGAAGATTCCAAAAGCAATTGCAACAAGAATTGACAAGTGGGACCTAATTAAACGAAAGAGCTTCAGCACAGCAAAAGAAACTATCAACAGAGTAAACAAACAACCTATGGAATAGGAGAAAATATTTTCAAATTACGCATCTGACAAAGGTCTAATATGCATCATCTATAAGGAATTTAAATCAACAAGCAAAAAATAAACCCATTAAAAATGGGCAAAGAACATGAACAGACACTTTTCAAAAGAAGACTTACATGTGGCAAACAAGCATATGAAAAAATACTCAACATCACTAATCATTAGAAAAATGCAAATCAGAACCATGAGATACCATATCACACTGGTCAGAATGGCTATTATTAAAAAGTCAAAACATAACAGATGGCAGTGAGCTTCTGGAGAAAAAGGAATGCTTACACACTGCTGGTGGTGATACAGACAGGAGGCAAGGAAATACCGGGTAGAAGAGGGTGGTTCCCTGGCAAAGTCCCCACCCTCGAGCCTGGAAACCCATGGCCCTAAATGGGGCATTCTTGCTTTTGCACCCAAAAGTTGCCTTTTGGCCCACCACGCCCTCCTGTCCTGTACCCATATAAACCCCAGACCCCAAGCTCCAGAAGCAGACAAACAGATGAGGAGATGAACAGAAGAGCAGAAGAATGGCAGAATGATGTGGCAGAAAGAAGAGAAGGAGCATCTGAATGCCAAGAGGAGTTTGGCTGGCAGTGATTGGAGAGGAGATCAGCCTCTGGATGGCAAAGCTCCAGGGAAAGATCATCTTCCCATTCCATCCCCTTTCCAGCTCCCCATCCATCCTGCTGGGGGCCACCTCCACCACTCAATAAAACCTCCATATTCACCATCCTCAAGTCTGTGTGCAACTTGATTCTTTCTGGATGCTGGACAAAGACCTGGGTACCAAGAGGGCACTGAGCTGGTTAACACTTAAGCTGTCTGTGGATGGCAAAGCTAAAAGAGCACACTGTAACACACACCAACTTGGGCTGTGGGAGTCACAGGCATTCCCACCCCTAGACACTACCATGGCCACTTGCCCTGGCTTTTGCACCTGCCTGTCTGCATGCCCTCCCACCCGGAAAGGGGTTTGACACCACACGTGATAGCCAAACAGACAAGCCACACCCCTGCTGCACATCCTGCAAAGGGAGTCAGGGAACTCTCCAGTTTCCTCAGAATGTAAATTAGTTCAGCCACTGTGGAAAGCAGTTTGGAGATTTCTCAAATAACTTAAAACAGAACTTCCATTCAACCCAGCAATCCCATTACTGGGTATATACCCAAAGGAATATAAATCATTCTGTCATAGACATATGCACACATATGTTCATTATAGCACTATTCACAATAGCAAAGACATGGAATCAACCTAGATGCCTGTTAACAGTAGACTGGATTTAAAAAAATGCAGCACACATACACCATGGAATACTACATAGCTATAAAATAGGATGAAATAATGCCTTTTGCAGCAACATGAATGGAGCTGGAGACTGTTATTCTAAGCGAATTAATGCAGGAACAGAAAACCAAGCAAACACTGCATGTTCTCACTTATAAGTGGGAGCTAAACATTGAGTCCACACAAAGAAAGGAACAATAGACACAAGGTCTATTGAGGGTGGAGGGTGGGGGAGAGTGAGGATCAAAAAACTCCCAGTTAGATACTATGCTCACTACCTGGATGACTACATAATCTGTACACCAAACCCCATTGACACACATTTTACTCATGTAACAAACCTGCACATGTACCCGCTGAACCTAAAATAAAAGTTGGAAGGAAATAAAGTTACAACCAACTCTTGTACTCTGTTGTGAGAAAACAATCATATGTGTTGACAAGAAGTCAACTACTAATAGATTTATAATAGTATATATGTAGCAGGAAAATATCAGATATAACTTATACACCCAAAAGTATGGCTTAAAAAGGGCATGACAATCTTTATGATGGGATTTTGTGCAACTACTACAAGCATATTTTCCGAGATTGTTTATTAACATATGATAATGACTACACTGAGTGATGGCTTTTAGAAGCATGAATTGAAACTATGTATAAGCACGAGTTTATTGTTATATATAACAATTATACACACATTTATATAATTATACAATAAACATGCCTATGTTCATATATTTATTTTTACTTATTTATATTCATATGTAAGGCCAATAGGAAGTAACAATCTCTGTATCTGAGTGATAATTTCATAGATAATTTGTTTGTTCGCTTTATAGCCCAATTATATTTTTCCTAATGTATTGCAAACAAAACTTGGGAAAAAAACAGAAGCAAATAGAGAAAACAAGTTATATCAGCCATATCTCACAATCCACAAGTTCATCCTAGTAGAGGAGGAACCATGTAAAACAAATTTTATTGGTCGAATGTCCTAATGTAGTTAATTGCAAAACTGTATGAGAACATGCTTGTGACTTATTTAGCAGCTAGTTTGTTTCCTCTCCACTGGCTTCATGAGTGTCCTTTGGAAAGAGAAAGTACATTTGGAACCCTGTACACCTTTTCTTTCTCCAGTACCCTCTTCTCACTTCTATCACTAAGGTGTTAGAAGCAACTGGGGGCAATGCATTTGTAGCACACCTGGGCCAGAGGTATCCTCCAGGGAAAGGATCAGACCTGCTTGAAAGCACATTGTTGGAACTGGGAGGCTTCTAGTAGCTATAACATAAGCACTGATGTTTACTGTTTCCTGCCCTCCACTTTGATCACTTTGGGAAACGCTTTTTTAAAAAAATCAATTGTACTGAACCATAATTTACCTAAAATAAATACTCCTATTTTAAGTGCACAGTTTGCTGAGTTTTACCGAGGTAATCACCCAGATGAATAGAATTGATTAATTAATTAAATTGATTTTTCAAATAATAAATTAACCTTGCAATCTTCTTAGAAATTTCATTTGCTCATGGTTTGTTATCCATTCTATGTACTGCGACATTTAATTTGTTATTATGTTTTAAGGACTTTTGAGTCTGTTTATGAGGGCTAAACATAGAAGTTGTATTACTTATAATGCCCTTGTCTTGGTTTGGAATCAAGGCAATACTGGGTTCATAAAATAAGATAGGAAGGGTCACTTTAAATTCTATCTTTTTTTTTTTTTGAGATGGAGTTTTGCTCTTGTTGCCCAGGCTGGAGTACAAAGGCACAATCTCAGCTCACCACAGCTCCACCTCCAGGGTTTAAGCAATTCTGCCTCGGCCTCCCGAGTAGCTAGGATTACAGGCATGCACGACCATACCCAACTAATTTTTTTTTTTTTATTTTTTAGTAGAGATGGGGTTTCTCCATGTTGATTAAGCTGGTCTCGAACTCCTGACCTCAGGTGATCCACCCGCCTCAGCCTCCCAAAGTGCTGGGATTACAGGCATGAGCCACCGTGCCTGGCCTGCATTAATTGAATTTTTTCTTCTGTAGATTGTAACCTATCACTATTGTTATTTATTTTATTGCCCAAATTTTCACAAATTTGGCTATGGAAGTTTATTCAAATTGGGTTCTGTTTCCTTTTCACATTTTCCCATTGTTTTGTGAGCATTTCCTTACTTTATGGCATGACAAAATATTTCAAACTAATCTTGTATTTTCCCTGCCCAACCCTGATGTCAGACATGTCTCCAAGGAGCCTTGGTTCCTTTAATTGGAGAATGGTGTTCTCATTGTTACTGGGGTGGTAGTGTCTCTAGGCCCTTTTGTTAGAAGAGCTAGAAAATGTATGTATGTATACTCACACATTTATACACATCTATATTTATTTCTACAATTTTCCATCTGCCCATATACTAAAAACAATGATTTCATATAATACTTTTGATTCCAGTCCAACACTACAGGATGCATTATAGCCTTTCTCTTTCCCTTATTTGTAACTCCATGATCTGATGGTAGAAAACCTGGCTCTCATTATCCACAGTATATTTACATTTTGTTCAATCCTAGCATACACATAATTTCATATTTGCAAACTCATACCCTTGTGAAAAAACATTTATAAACTATAGTAAAATATTTGTGCATAGTTCTTTTTGTCTTTAGCCTTAAGGATACAGTCAAAAACTGTTGCTTTTTTTGTTTTAAGTTACTTTGTTTAGCTCTTTTCTGCCCCAATTCTATTTGTGTGGTTGTAATTATCATTTGTAAAAGAATTGAGTTCATTTGTTACTGTTTGTATTCCATTCCCCCACATCCTGGTAAATTTTAATTATTTATTTGTTTGAAGGCATGTGAAATATTATTATAGCTCTAAGAATTAGAGCTCAAAAACTGCTCAGCAAAGTGTCATTCTTCCCTCTTTTGTGGTATAAGGTTTCTGTTATCCCATTCTTTCCATCCCATTCACACCTACCCTCTGTAGGTAAACAATCTCTTGTTTCTGGATTTTGTTTCCCTGTATTTATTTTGCACAGAAGATCATACATGCATATTTCCTTAAATGCTATCGTTTTCTACATGAAGCATAGTATACTATGGATATTCTTTTGCACTTTGCTCTTGCTTTTAACACTAAGTAGTTTATGATATTCACTTTTAAAATAGTTTAACATAGTTTTATGAACTCTAATAACATTTTTATCTTCTAGTTTCAAGATCCTTCATATTTCTCATTTGGTTTCTATTGTCTAATTTACTCCTGATTATGCTTCACATCTTCGTGCATCTTGGCAGGTCTAGTAATTTTTTTTTTTAATGCTGGAAATGTGAGTGGTTGCATTGTTGCTGTTTTCCTTTAAAAAGTGCTGCACTTTCCTCTGGCAAGCAGTTTGAGTTACTTGTAGATCAGTTTGATCTTTTAAGGCCTCTTTTTGTGCTTTATTATGGTTGGCATACGACGGCCTTCATTCCTGGTGTACTTTAGCTTGACTATTAAGGCATGGCCCCATGAGCTATCACCAGGGACTCTCAGTAGCCAGATTGCATGTATCTTTCCTCTTTGTCTGAACTCTGGGTATTGTTGAGGTTGCATATTCCTAGTTATCCTCTGCCAGTCTCATGGACTTGAACTCTATGCATGCACTGATTAGTTCTCTGCAAAAATGCAAAGGGTACCCCAAGCATATTTCAGGAGCTTTTTCTCTTCATACCTTCCTCCTTTCTGGAGCTCTGCCATGCAACCTCTGTCTCTCCAGTCTCTGGTTTCTATCTCCTCAATTCAGAAAGTCTTTGAAATTCTATTTGGGCTCCTTTCTGTGCCTGTGGTTTAGAAATTGTAACTATGCAGAAAACTGTAGTGACCATAAAACTGGCCTTGTTTGTTTTCTTTCACTGTTTTGTTCTGTTGTTCAATGCCTGAAACTAATTGATAAATATATTTAGTCCAGTTGTCTAGTTATTTACTTCAGAAAAGTAAGCTTGGTCCTTGTTATTCCATCAGACCCGAGGGCAAAAATTTGGTCATTCTTATCAAATTATAAGTTTTTGATATCAAATTTTAAGTAGCACTCACTGGCCAGAATACCACCGTTGTGCAATGTAGGAATAGTTGACCATTCTTAAGGTACTTAGTTACCATCTTCAAATTGCAGCAGTTGGTAATATGCCAATTGGTAATATGCCAATGACTCTGAGGTAAACAGTGCCCCTGGAGCTGTGCAAAGTACAACTTACATGATCATGAACTGCAACTCTGGGAGAATTCTAGAAATATGGAATAAAAAATCCTGCTGCATATCTGTTTGCAGGAGAAAATGAGGTAATGATCATACTTTTTCATTTGAGGCTAGAATGGCTTGAAGGGATTCTTAAGATAAATTAGAAACATGTTGACTACTGAAGGAAACAGAAATTTAATTCAAGAAGTATGACAAGCTGGTGAATGTATACACTGAGAAGAACATTATGAAAGACCAGTCAAATGATTGGATGCTTGACACCAAACCACAGTGTGTGATACAATCAAGAAATTAGAAATCATCAGAATGTATGTAATTACACAGCATTTGTACACACATATGTATATTTAGGGTATGTATCTACAAAATAACACATAATAATTCCTCCTTTATCTGGAAAAAAACCACT
Organism: Pan troglodytes; assembly: GCF_028858775.2. NCBI lineage: Eukaryota > Metazoa > Chordata > Mammalia > Primates > Hominidae > Pan > Pan troglodytes. The sequence goes on along the minus strand of NC_072409.2, from coordinate 71,307,166 downwards.
TAAGTAAGCAACAGGAAAGCTGCTTAACGGGAAAGAGAAAACAAAACCTGTGTATGAGAGTATGGAGGATCTATTCTCCTGATACTCACAGGGATGATAGATAAGACATGGAGCTAAGAGCTTTTTTAGACTCAGTAGCAGAGTTAAATAATTATCTCTAGGGGAGAGTCAAGTTCCATGCCTTTCCATCTGCTAAAGCCTGCCCATATTCCATGGCTCACAGCCTCCTTCCAGCTTCCAAGCCGGAAATCACATCACTCTGACTTCTGCTTCTCTGACTCTATTTCATACCTACCTCTTTCTCTCACAAATATTCTTGCAATTACCCACCTAGGCGATCTTCCCAACTCAATCACATATGCAAAAATCTCTTTTACCAAGTAAAACACCATAAACGTAGTTTTAAAAATGTTTGGGATATAATTACATGCTAAAGTCTTTTGATTATGAGGAGTATTGTGTGCCTCTACATCATATGCTAAATTAAATGAGTATCTTCCAAGGATTTCTCCAAAAGTGGACAGCAAAGTATAGCCCCTGAAACCTAGGAATACGTTACCTGACATGGAAAAGGAGATCGTGTAGATGTGATTATCTTAAGCACCTTGAGATGAGACTACCCTGGATTCTTCAGAAGGGCCCATTATAATCACAAAGGTCCTTTGAAGAGAAGGAAGGATGCATAAAAGAGTCAGAAGGAAATATGACTAGGAGGAGGTTTAAATTGATGTGATCTAAGCAGGACTCAACCTGGTGTTGTCTCATTTGAAGCTGTAGGAAGTGGGGGCCATGAGGTAAGGAAGGTAATCAGTTCCTACAAGCTGGAAAAGGCATCAAAACAGATAATTCTCCAGAGCTTCCAGAGGAAGCCCAGCCCTGCTGACACTTTGATTTTAGTCTCATAGAACCATTTAGACTTATGACCTCCAGAACCAGAAGATTAAAAATTTACATTATTTGCATCTACTAGGTTTGTGGTGATGTGTTACATCAGCAATAAAAAACTAATACGCATGAACAAGAATATATCAGAACGATTAGTATTTAGTTTAAGTATTAGGAGTGGTAAAATCAGTTGAAAGCAATTTATACAACCATTAATTTGTTCCAAGGGAAAAGAAACCTCTGAAATTTACTTGCTTTACATTCTTATTTAGTTTTCAAAGAATTAGGAGACTCACACAAGCCAAGTTTTAAAACTAACTTAAATTTAGAAAGTTAAGAATTTCTAACAGCATGCAAATATTTTGAAATTTCAACTCATTTCTTTCCGACAAATGTGATTTACTGCTCACAAGACAGTCATGTTACCAAATCTTCACATACAATTTTACAAACTTATGTTTTCCAGTTTTCAAATAAGTCAAAGTTGATCGATACTTTTTTTTACTATAAACCATTAGTGCATACTTTTTTAAGTCTCAGCCAACAAAGCTTGTTCTTCACCTGTCCCTTCAAATTTTGTTGATTTCGGAAGCACACTTGAAGATATTTTTGAGAATGAAAATACAAGTACTCTTTTCTGGTTCATTGGTTTGTTTGCACATACAAGTTTTTATTTACTGGACTCAAGATTATTACGAGAGGATAGGATTTTTCTTTGAAAGCATTGTTTTCTTATTTTGGGGAAAAGAAGTAAAGAATTGCTAGGAAATTTTATTCTAAGCATAGTACTCTAGTTATAGGCACATTGTGAGAAGATGAAAAATGTATCTTTTCAAGTGAATAGAGAGCATTATCATAGTTTCAATCTCATTTTATCCCCTGCCTTGTAAGAAACACTTGGCTTTTAAGTCCCTATCATCGTAACTCTCTAATTTTATTACCCACCTATGGATTAGGAGTAAAGGATGATGCATGCATACTATAGGGGTAGACAATGAGGAAGTTATAAATCTTTATCACATTCATGACTTTCCAGGTGTCCTAAAAGTCAAACTGAATCTAGACTTTATACTTTATGTTTTCATTGATTTCTTCATCCTTCTTATGCCTTCAAGTTGTTCAGACACAGAGAGGGGGTCATTGGCATAGGAAAGATAATGTTGTTAAATAATTGATTAACTCAAGGGATTAGTCATGAGATGATTAAGATTTTTTTTGTTCATGCAGAGTTTGCTCATTTCAGGATCAGGTGATTCCTACTCTGTAGTTATTGTTATTTGCACATATTTCAAAGTGAGTAGCCATTTCTGGATTCACTAGTTGTTCTAAGGCAATAACTTAGGTCATCCACTGAGTTTATCATCATAATGACTGAGAATTGAAAAGCAAAGAGATTGACTCCTCATTTCACAAATTTAATTTCTGTGCCAGAGTATGGGGAATTTTTCAACTAGCACATACTATTGGTTTCATGAATAAAACAATGCAAGATCAAGCATTTCTATTTTTCTACTTAAAAATCTAGTTGTTTCATTAGGATTGTGCTTACTTCTTTACACATGTCTTAATACATCTATGGAGGGGCAGTTGGCTATAGGGTGAAGAAAGAAAAAGTACGGTGTATTGTCCCTAGCATTATTTCAAAGGTTAGTTCTCTCTACTGAGTCTGTAATTAGAAAAGATCTTAAAACTTTTATTATAACCATCTACATTGATAAATTTCAAGAAATATACTACGAATGTACTTATTTTGATATTTTGGTCTTGCCTTCAGAAAAAAATGGAAGTCTCAGATGATGTAGCCCATTATAAAAATATTAAAGGTTGGCAAATCAGACAGCAAATATTTGTGTCAGGCTCTCTAGGCAGTCACGAGTCATGATAAAAACCATCTTCTGTGCAATACATTTGGGATATTTTAACTTATATGAGCTGACAAAATTTCTAGTTTGAGAAAAATTAATTACTATATTGTAAGAAGCTATAATAGGCATCTCACATGAATAGGAATTCATGAGAGATATTCTCGTAAACTTGGAGAAAGTTTTCTCAACTGAGTTTTGGTAGATTTAGGTGTGAAATAAAAATGCATATTGCATGAATAATGATATGGGCATGATTATAATTTTGAATAATATCAGATAATATTAGAAGGGGATGAGAAAATAAACGATATTCACTTTGATATTAAAGAGAGTAAGGGCTCACTATGGATAAAAATTGCTTACTAATTCTTATTGAAAGTAGATGATTAAGGAGAAGAATTGGATGATCTTTTGATGACACATCATGGTCCTGTCATGTGGCTACTGAGACTAAGCAACAAGGCTTTTTATGCCAATATGCAAAGATAACTCAGGCAGTGCAATTTCACAAACACTAAAATAATAATAATCTTTAAAAAGTGCATCAGGGAGCTTGTGGTTAAAAATTTCTTCTATGATTCCATACCTTATTGAAACTAGCTGAGAGTTAGAAAGCCAGGGTTCTTCTGTCAATTCAAATACTTTATATCTAAGGCCACAACTTGCAGAAACTTATTATATTGGCAGAGGGGAATTGTGCCAATGAGATTAGCTTTTACAAATGGAGAGAGGAGTTTTGATAGGTTTAAGTGTAAAATAAAAATGGATATGGCATGAATAATGATATGGGCATGATGGTAACTTTTGAATAATATGAGATAATGCTACAAGAGGATGAGATATATAATTTATTTTATATGTCAAGCCTTGTAACAGGCATTTGACATATAGTATCTCATTTAATCCACATAAAAGATTAAGTAAGTAGTTCTGTCTTACATTGTATCTGTCAGGAACCAGTCAGGGAAATGGAAACCACACTGGGTAATCCAATGGAGAGAATTTAGTATAGGTTGTTGGTACACAGGTGTTGGTTGCTGAATGAGGAAAAAGGAAGATGGAAGTAACAAGAAAGTCACTATGACCGCTAATACGGGAGCAACAAAGGAAAGTAATTAAAAATATCAGAATGTAGAAGGTCAATGAATGGGTGCCAAGAAGTTGGAACTTAGGCTTCTGAGGAGGAGTCATTGCCTGTCTGCTGCTGATACCTCTACGGGACTGTGAATCTCATTTTGTGAATGCCAATAGGACAGTAAAAACTGGGGCTGCTGGGTGCAGGGTCTCACCCTTGTGATCCCAGTACTTTGAGAGGCTGAGGCGGGTGGATCACAAGGTCAGGAGTTCAAGACCAGCCTGGCCAACATGGTGCAACCTTGTCTCTACTAAAAATACAAAAATTAGGTGGGCGTGGTGGTGCATTGCCTGTAATCCCAGCTACGTGGGAGGCTGAGGCAGGAGAACTGCTTGAACCAGAACCCGGGAGGCAGAGGTAGAAGTGAGCCAAGATGTCTCAACTGCACTCCAGCCTGGGCAACAGAGGGAGACTATGTCTCGAAAACAAACAACAACAACAAAAAACTGGGGCCAACAGTTCCCCTGCTGGGGAAGACTCATGGCAGATGAGTCACTGAGAACTGAAAGAAAAAGAGAAGGAAGGTCTCCCCATTCCCTTCTTCTGAATAACTTAACAAGAAGCCAGCTAGCACCAAAGAAACGTAGTTGGTAGAGTCCCAGCTTCAGTCACACAAAGCAGAATGTAGTGAAGTGAATTAGGATCTGAGAGACATAGCAGACTGACCAGCACAATCATTTTACTCAAAATGTGCGATACTTAGAAAAATTTAGCAGTACCCTAGGGTCATACAATCAATACATAGCACAGTCAGAATTGAAACTCGAGGTTGTCTCACACAGCCTATCCCTCCCATGCTTCTTTCCCTTATAACAGTTGGTATTATTTGGGTGAATGGCTCATTAAATGCTATTGTTATAGGGCACTCAAACCTGATCCCAGGCCCCCATCAGGGAACCTAGCAGCATCAGGCTATAGGAGGTACCAGTGTTGGCCAGATACTTACATTCACACACCTTACAGACTCCTGGCAGCTAATAGGTGCCACTGGGATTTGAAAAGCCCTTTGAGGCTCTGCTTGGATAGAGAACAGTTTGACATGGACTCTGATCCTGAATCAGAGACAGAGATTTGCTCACCTCCTTTGGGATTCATCTTCCGCATCTGGCGTGGGACTTATTCATAAAACACCTTACGTCCCATAGAAAGTGTTCCTAAATACCATATAAAAATGATTTTTGAGAATGATGTCTTACTTCTAAGGATGTGTTCTAGCCAAATTACATCTATAACACTAGGAGAATAGGCTGGTGTATTTTTATTCCATTTGGGTGAATCGCCGAGCCCAGCTGAATGAGCATGCATTTTGCCAATGGTTTTAAAAATACAAGATCAGACAAGTTTTACCTAAGTTGCTTTTTTTTTTTTTTTTTTTTTTGAGAGGGAGTCTCACTCTGTCACCCAGGCTAGAGTGCAGTGGTGCGATCTCGGCTCACTGCCAACTCTGACTCCCGGGTTCACACCATTCTCCTGCCTCAGCCTCCTGAGCAGCCTCCTGATCAGCTGGGACTACAGGCGCCCACCACTACGCCTGGCTAATTTTTTGTATTTTTAATAGAGACGGGGTTTCACCATGTTGGCCAGGATGGTCTCGATCTCCTGACCTCGTGATCCGCCCGCCTCGGCCTCCCAAAGTGCTGGGATTACAGGCGTGAGCCACCGCGCCCGGCCCCTAAGTTGCTTTTTTTATATGAAAGACAACTTCAGACAACTTGAAACACCCTTATTGGAGAAATGGTAAGGAGAGACCTTGGCATCTAAGAATCATTCTTAAAATTTTCTCATTCTTAAGGATTCTTTTCTTACTACGTGGTATTCCCAAGTAGAAAATAGAAAATTCATAGTATCTGAAAGGTTGGATCACTTACTCTATCACCTTATTATGGTAACTCTAAGAGAAATAGCTAGTGGTTTAACAATTGCCCATTTATAAATGTGAATGTTCAAAAGAAAACACAGAGTTAGGATTTCAAGTTATAAGGAAAATTTTCATAAGCAATAACATTAGTCAAAATGTGTTTGCCTTCACAGTTGGTGGAAATGTGTGTGGTAGAATATTTGAGACAAGAACATGTATTCAAGCCACATACATTGCACATTTTCAGTCAAAAGAAAAAACAGCTATAAATCAGATTGAATATTTACTGTTTTAATGTCACTAGAAAGTAATTTCTCAGAAGTTATCCCAGTTGCTGCTGTACAGAATTTTTGTTAACTTTTTTGTTGTTGTTAGACTCAATACCTTGATTTGTTCCAAGGAATAATATTTACTCCAGGAAAATGCTTCTTCTCGTCATTTTTCCAAAACCTCTAAGTACCAAAAGCCCTTTTAGAAGCTGTTTTCTTTTGAGATTCTCGCTGAGCCACCTACTCATTGGAGGAAAACTACTTCAACACCAAAACCAAATAAAGTCAATTAAGAAACACTGCGGCTGAATGATTGGTCTCAACGTCTAGAAGCTGGTGATTCGTCCAGTACAGCCACTGACTTGTGCAAAGGTCTGAATAAAGATACTTTTCTTTACAACACATCATTGCTATGACTCATCCTACAGTCCAAGTACTCATCTTTAAATTTCATGAACTGCCTGGATCCCTACACACTTTTCTCTTTAACCACTCAGGGAGTGTAGTATGGATTTGTTAATTAGTATTTACAATGTACTTCAAGATTCCACCAGGAACTAGATTCTGGTTACAAACTACAGAAAATAAGGTTGTTTACATAAGAAGTTTATAACATTCTTTCATTTCAAGTGGTTTTCTTATTTTTTTCTTTTTTCTTTTTTTCCATTTGTTTGTTTTGTTTCTTGAAGGTTTTTTTTTTTAACTTTAGCTGTGGACAAGTTTTCTTTGTACAGGCATTTTAAAACTGTCACTACTACTTTGATAATGTTACTCAACTAACATTTATTTTGTGTGGCTTGTAGTTGGACCTCATGCTGTTTTATGGGAATAAGTTCAACATTAATCTTCTGATTCTGGGTACGGGTAGGTCAATTGCGTGATGATGAGATGCGTGGAATGAAGAGCTTTTTATCTGGATCATGAAAACTTAAGAAAACAGATGTTGTTTTTTAAAAAATGAAAAAAAGCTAAACAAAATAAGTAATTGAGCTGATATCCTTCATAGAAAAGTTTTCTATCTTAAAACAAGATTTGTGATCTTAATGTATTAATTGCCAAGGTCTGAAATAAATACAGGAATATTTGATAATGTGACTGGAAAAAATGAGGGTATTTAATTACACACATAAAAAGTTAAAGCTTCTAATACACATATACACTCACACACACAAATAAACACACACACACAAACACATACCAAATAGTCTCCATTTAGTTAGTGATCTTTATAAAATAAGTACGCCTCAGTCATTGGAGGAGTTAACATAGTCTGGCCTCTTGCAATGCCAGCATTTCAGCATGCATAGCTATGCCAAGAGAAAGCTAAATACACACATGCACGTGCGTGCAGACACACACACGCACACATACCCCCCTTCCTCTGAGGTCATGGTTACCTTTTGATCAGAGGTTTTGCAAAATATTCAAAGCTCTAAAAGAAACCATGAAGTCTGAGAAACATTTGTAGGTTCTGACAAGCTTCCAAGCTTCCTGGTGGGAATACTTTGTGTTCTTTTCCATCCTGCTAGAGGAGAGTGGTGGTTTATGGACAAACTCCTAGGCAATTAGAATTTCATAATTCAAATTAATAACCTCATAAAACACTGCAGATTATGTACCTTTTTTTTAAAACCTATAACCAAAGTACTATTGCGATAGCAATTTTGAAGTTACTTGGAACTCATCCTGGGCTTGCTAAAAATAATTTTTTTTAATGTTAAAGACATTTGAAATAAAAAGAGATTTTATATAATGAAGAGGTTTTAAAAAAATTTACAATTAGATTTTCAGATTAGTAGGACATGGAAAATAGTTGCTTTCACTGGTTTCGTTTTACTGGGAAGTAGATTTTAAGGTCAAGTTTTTCTCACGCTGACCTTTTCTAAGTAGAAAAGGGGAAATGGCAGGAGGAGACAGGGAACACAACTTCATTTTCTCATGTTCCTGTTATACTTCATCACATTGTCTAGTGAAATGAATGAATAAATTAGGTTTTTGGTTTCATGTGCTGGATTATGTGTTTTATATATTTCCCTACTTTTAATTTAGTAGGGCAGTCCTTTCCATTAGAAGATGGGTCTCATTAAAAGAAATGTTATTATGGAACTGTATGCATTAGTTTTAATTTTCACTCAATTTAAAAAGAATACTTGGGAGAGAAGTGCATTGAAGCACATGAAAATGATTAGTTGGGGGTCCTTCTAAAGAGAGGAGCCAAATGTGTGAGAAGTAGTGCCTCTGGGCAAATGAAACAATCAAATAGTTGGAAATGAGGTTGCAGGCTTTGCATAAATGACAGCACTGCTCTATTTTCAGACCTTCTGCCTTTCATTAATGACCATTCCTCTCTTTCTTGAGGCAACTGATGAAGAAGTGCTAAGAGTAGAGTGAGGAGGAGGGCTTTGGCCCAACTAGGACAAGACCACTAAAGGGATGCCTTTAAGAATTTCTTATATTCTCTGGCCATGAGAAAAGTCATAAGCTACTGAGGTGAGGGATCTCATTCCAGTCCAAGACTTTAACCCAAAGATACTTAAATTTCAGTAAGCATCAGAAGCATCTAGAGGGCTTGTTAAAACACAGATTGCTGGCCCAGCCCACAGAGTTTCTGATAGAGTAGGTCTGGGAGTGGTACCCAAGCATTTGCTCTTTTAACAAGTTCCGAAGTGATGCTGATGCTGCTGGTCCTGGAACCATACTTTGAGAACTGTTGACCCAGAACATGCTATGAAGGACCAAATGGCTCCAAATACATAAAAGGTATATTTACATACAAATATGAGTAAAGTAGGTTTTTCTCATAAATTAGTTGGCTATGTAATCACATCTGAGGATTGCAATTGTAAATGTTCAGCTGATTCTTGGTTGCAGGAAGAGTATCCCTGCATAGTTAAATCCCCCTCATTTCTCCTAATGCCTCATTTGGGAAAATTCTTTTGCTTGGCAAAGAGTATTTTCACTCTCAGTTGGCATACGGATGATAGGGATTATTGAAAGAAGCAGTAGGAGAGCCATACACAGATGTTAATTGTCTGAAGACTTACAAATTGGTGTAGTTGGTATTGTTAGGATTTTTTTTTTTCTCATTCAGGTAACAGAAGCTAACTTGAGATAACTGAAGAAAAGGGGACTTCATGAGAGTCCCCACTCATGAGAGTGCTCCCAGATCTGAATGAAAGGATGAAAAAGCCAAGCTTAAGAATGATAGGCACCCAAACAGATGGTGTTTTTGATAGCAGGCAGTAATTCTTTGGGTGAATGAGTTCCAATGTGGTATTTTTTTTTTTTTTACTTTGGTTAAGATGCAGATTCCAGAAAGAGACTGTTCACTTAGCTCAGCATAGTTGAAGTGTCTGCCTCTTCAGAAGGGAGACCCGAATGTGTTTTTTTTTTTCCCCATAATTCACTGAACTATGCATGCTGGGGGAAATATTCTCCACCAAAGGGTAGAGTGTTTTTATGAAAAGTAGGAGACTACCCCCTGGGTGGCCATATATGTCTGCCACATCATTTGTGAGCCTTCTACTAAGGGGGCCAGCTATTTTTCAAAGGCCAACTCTAAGTGTTATCACAAAACCACAAAGTTGGAAGACAGCAGAAAATAACCTCACCAGAGACTCACTTTTAGAAAGGTTAACAACTAATGCAGTGGTTTCCACCTCAGCCTCTCCAAAGTGGAAATGGAAATCTATAAGAAATTTTCAGTATTTTGAAATCTAACCAAAATTATGCATTTGCTTTCAGAATTGAAATGTCAAGTTTCTTCGTGTGGGATCAAATACACATCTATTCACCATAAAAACACTTTTTTCCCCATGATGTTAAGCAACTCTCATATGTAGTTATAGCTGTCCTAATTTGAAATCTGGGAAACAATGTAATTAGATTTTTAAGCATATGGTTTGGTAGGTTAAAATTTTGAAAACACGGGCTGTGTGCCCGTGTGTTGAGGGTAGGACAGGGCAGGGATAATGCAAGAGGTCTTTGGTGACTCATGGTTACCATCACTGGTTAAGCCATCTGTTACAGGCGAAACTGTGTCCTCCCAATATTTATATGTTGAAGCCTTAACCCCCCTGTAACTCAGAATGGGACCTTATTTAGAGATGGTCTTTAAAGAGTTTGGTTAAATTAAAATGAAGCCATTAAGGCGGGCCTTCATCCAATTTGACTGATGTCCTCATGAGAAGAAATTTGGATGCAGAAAGCAAGACCAGGGATGTACGCACAGAGAAAAGAGCATGCAGGCACACAGCTAGAAGAGGAACATCTGTGCACCAGGGAGAGTTCTCAGGAGAAACCCAACCTGCTGACAACTTGATCTTAGACTTCTAGCCTCCAGGACTGTGAGGAAATACACACTACTTTTGTTTTAGCCACCCAGCCAATGGTATTTTCTTATGAAAGCCCTAGCAAACTATTGATAATACACCATCTCAGGAAGATGATTGACCACTGTCTTGATAGCAGAGTCAAGGTTCCCATAATATATCTTTGTAGATTTTTACAAAGCTTTGTCACAAGGTTTTCTTTTTTTATAAACAGAAATATATCTAAGTTTATTTAAATGCATCTGTCTTTTGAGTCTTCTATGAACATTAAAATCAGCTGTTTGCCAAATCTCTAGTACTGTACATTCATTGAAGTGCTTGAAGTAATCATTATTCCCCTTTTATCGAGACATAACAGCCATTATACTTCTAATTGGTCCTCATAGGACTTATTTTATATTATCCTAATCACTTATTTTTCTCTTTCTCTGGATTTCTCGAGTTCCCCCAGGACACACCCCAAGTAGCCTGCTGTATTGTTGACCCTTTAAATAGACCCAAATTGCCCATGTGTCACATGGTAGAAAAGATGTGAAAAGCCAGAAGCAGGACTGCCCTTGCTTCTGCTGATTCCAAATTTTGCAGACTGTCATCTGTGTAGGTACCTTTTCCTAATAATTTCTAATTTGAATGTTTATTCAGCCTTCATATTTCAGTTATTTCTTCTTTCTCAGGTTCTTTGTGGTTTGATAGGTGCCTTGAAGCCCATTTCCATTGTACTAATCTCAGACTTCCTTCTAAATCTCCAATTTCTCAAGCTCACTTCAGTTTGGAGCCTTTGAGACTCTGGGATGAACTTACTCCTGTCTGTATTGATAACTGTAGGCCCCTCAGTACTGTGCTATTACCTCTTCTCCAGGCTTGACATCTATGGGCACACCTGTCTGTGAACGGTCTTCCTGGCGTAGAGGAGAGGAACAATACATTTACTGTGTTGAAACCTCACATCGGCATTATCATATCCCGGGGTTCTTCCCAAACGGCGTTTTAAAAAGTGCTACCTTTTATGGAATACTTAATCTGTGTTAGTCACGGGACTAAGCGCTTTGCATACATGATCTAAAATAATCACACAAAATCAGCCATATGGCAGTGATTACATTATGCTCATGTGATACATGAGGAGGTAGACACACAGACAGGTTAAGTAATTTGAAATCTGGTAAACAAAGTAATTAGATTTTTAAGCATATGGTTTGGTAGTTTACATTTAGCAGTTATCAAACTATAATTTCCTCTCCAAACTGTATCTGGGGTTTAGGCTTTAAGCGAAACTGGGCTACATCCACAATGTTGTTCTTTTATTCACTAACTTTTAACTTCCAACTTTTTCATGCACACGTGCGTTTATTACAGCACTATTCACAATAGCAAAGACTTGGAGCCAACCCAAATGCCCATCAATGATAGACTGGATAGAGAAAATATGGCACATATATACCATGGAATACTATGCAGCCATCAAAAAAGGTGAGTTCATGTCCTTTGCAGGGACACGGATGAAGCTGGAAACCATCATTCTCAGCAAACTAACATAGGAACAGAAAACTAAACACCGCGTGTTCTCACTCATACGTAGGAGTTGAACAATGGGAACACATGGGCATAGGGAGGGGAATATCACACACCAGGGCCTATCAGGGTTGGGGGCTAGGGGAGGGATAACATTAGGAGAAATGCCTAATGTAGATGACGGGTTGATGGGTGCAGCAAACCACCATGGCAAGTGTATACCTATGCAACAAACTTGCGCGTTCTGCACGTGTATCCCAGAACTTAAAGTATAAAAATAATTTTAAAAAGGAGAATTCACTGAAGAAAATAACTTTGCTATCTTAGACCAAGAGACTGAGTTTTTCCCATTGCTTAGTGAGATTCCTTAAAGGTTATCTTTTCTTTCTAAATATATGTTTAATAAATAGTTAAACCAGAGACATGAATACACTGAAAGAAGTTTATGTTATTAGTTATATTTCATTTTATTTAAAAATGATGATCTCTTCAATTCGCTTATGAACAAAAAATGATGTGTCTCATCTTGTGGAGAAAACCTTGTTGATTAAAATGATTAAATCTTTCATTTGATTAAAGAAAACTGATATTGATTTTTCTGAACATCAACATCTCATTTGAAAACCACTTTTCACAGCGGAAAGTGACTGAGAATATGTTGGTCACTTCTGTGGCTAGCTTACTAGAAATACATGGAAAACACAAGCATCACAGTTGGTTAAATAATGCCAAACTTCACAGGCTTTTCTTCCTAGTAGCCCTAAAATAAGAGGGAAATACGTCCTGGGTGTTTTGGTTGACACTTCAAGGATAATAGCTCCCATATTTTATCTTAGTGATTCTTTCAAATTTTGCATTCTCTTCAATAATATATTTGTGCTTGCTTTAATGTAAATTATTTATGGCTTTAAATGCCATTGCTTACACTTAGATAAACTGTTTTCCGTATTTATTGGTTGTTGGATAAGATATTGCACTGAGTTGATGAATTTTAAAAATTAAATGGACTGAAATGAGGATGGTCCCATGACCGGGATATCCATCTTGGTGTTACCTTCAGGAATATAAGTATGGGTATGTATGCAAAGCCAGACCATAGCTCTTTTCTTTTACTGATGGATAGGTTGTATTATAATAATCACTGAATAAAAATGCCAAGAATGTTGCCAAAGAGACAGTTCAAGACAATGTATATTCACACTGTTATTTGTTAGAAATTTTATAAATTGTTTGTATATTTGAGTAATATGATGGGGCTGAAAATTCTCTGCTCCACAGGCAGGCATTCCATTTTACTATCACTGGCATACACTCATCAAAGAACTCTTTTCAGTGAAGAAAGATAAATGATGATGTTATTCTTATCTTTAACAAAGATATTGTAAACATCATTAGTTTTAATTGAACTAAAATGCTCAAATACCTCATCATTCCCACAAGCAATTCTCCTATTTCATCTCTCAGCATTCGTTTTAATTGCAATGATCTTGTCATAGACAATAACAACCTTGAGAGTTCTTGCCATTATTGATTGACATTATTTAGCCTTGAAAAAGTATATGCTGGATAAGTCAATTTTGTTAAACATTCTTTATCATTCAGGACAAAAAAAGGAATTAATTCATCTTATTCAAAGCCTGACCTTTTGTTGGATGTCTTAATTCCCCTTTTCTGTGAGGAAAACAATCATTGAAGCCAGAGTTACAATGCTGAGGCACCCTGCTGCACACGTGGATTGCAATTTTCCAGATTAAGCTAGAGTTCATCTGTGAAGTAAGTTTTCAAAGTCACTTCCTATTGTTTTTTAAAAAAGTTATTCAAATCACCAGAGTTCTTGTTAAATAAAAGTTTCCATTTTTGCCACCCCATTGAACACACTGAGGAAATCAGAAGGCATATTGTTTGAGGTGAGTATTCTTGGTAAATGATGCGGAGGTGCTGGGTCATTCAGAATGAGCAATGTCCTTGATGCGGGTTGCCACTCCCAAAGTTTGATATGGGCACTTTTTTCAGCTTGGCTGCCTCTTTTTGATCCAAAATAGATTTAGCCATGCCTATAGCATGAGTGCCATCAAATAGTCTCCTGTTACATTAGCTCCGTCTTTTACAGTATTTTGAAAATGCCCTTGAAGTTAACTTTGAAAGATATTTCATTTCCCTGTTTATATTTTTATTGAATTCTCTCTAGCACAGTGTTCTACTTTTTTTAATTTGAAAAAAATCTCTAATAATTATTCTTCAAAATTTGCTAATTGTGTTTTAAATGCTTCTGCAAAAGTGATAGTATCAGACTATTTTGTCCCAATGTTTTTTAGCAAAAGGTTTCACAGGTGTTAAGTTTGTTATCCCTCCATCGTAAAAACCCATATTTTATATGGACATCAAAATATATTTCATTTTGCTGATGCTTACTATTTATACAGTAGCATTTTAAATGTACTAAACATCATATATACTGTGAGTCTCTGGAACACAATTTCTGAGATCACTCTCAATACCTTCAGATTTTTCTAATTTTATTTTTCTAGTTTTGTATAAATTCACAGTCACAGGTTTCAAAGCTTCTGATTAAGTCTTTCTGGTTTAATCCAATATTTTATACATCCATTACAAAATGTAATTTCAAACAAAAATAATGATACTATAATAAAAAGTAACATTTTTGGCTATTTTGTAATATTGTGGCGGTTACTGTGGTGGAAATTACAGCTAAATTTCGTTGTGTTCATATAAAGTTATTTGAATCATAGATTGAAATATTTATCTTTGTGCATTTTATTTCCAACTTGAATGTGGCCTTGGCTAATTAGTGAGAGATATCCCTATTGCCTTGAGATGTTTTTATGGGCATTTAAAAGAGCTCTAGGTGTTCAGGGTTTTTTGACATCCAGAACAGGATTTTGAAAATCAGAAGGGGAGACTTGAGAGAAGGAAGCGTTCAATCCATGTCAATGGAATTAGGAAGAGACAGATGTAAGAATTCCCTCTTTCTCTGAAGTTCATAGGCCTGGGGGTGATTGAGCTAGAGAGAAAAATGAGAAGTCAAACATGGGAAAGATTCAGCCCACAGAGAACTATGTGAACAGGTTCAGGGGCAGCACTAGGAGACTCGCCAATGTTCATTTTCACGAAGCTGCCGAGACGGTCCACCAATTCCTGTGGATCATCCAAGGCCCTTTGAGAAAGCACCAGCCCTGTGGGGTATGCCCTTTTTATTCTTAGCAGCAGGCATAATATACTAATGCACCATCCAGCAGAGAATGTATCTGCTCTGATACTTTGCAGACATCTGATCAATTTTCCCTGGTAGACACATTTTCAGCAGCCTCCATTTTTAGCAGCTCAGAAAATTTATAAGGCCCCTGAAGATAGAGGGTGAGAGTTTTATGCAATCTAGGAACAGAGATGAATATAAAATGGAAAGTGCATGGGAGAAACTTTTAAGATCATGAAATCCATCCTCAGTACATAAAACATTTCACTGAATGTGGTTGTGTCAGGAAGAAACAATGATTGTATATGAGTGTATATATTCAAAACAAAAATGCCAAACAGTCAGTTAACACACCAATCTATAAAATAAAAGGAAAGCCCAAATGGGTTGCCAGTGAGAATTATTTTCAAATTTGCGTGTTTTAACTTATTTGGACAGACAAGAATTAGCCTTGAGGACCAGTGACTAGTGACCATTCTGGTCTTGTCACAGCAGTGTTCCCTGTTGATGATGTAAACGGCATGCTAGGTTTTCAATTATCACAAAAATACTAGATTTCTTATTCAGCACGCAAAAAGCTTGTGTTCTTTGGACTTTCATGAAAAAGCAAAAGATTAGCTGACATGGAATATACATTCTGTTGATTCTTGTGTATGTATGCCACAAACCTCTCAAAGACATCAACAACACAACAACACCAAAAAAGACTCTGCCCCAGTTTTGCAGTAAAACTAATTTCATGGGTACATACGCCATGCTTATCCTACGGGTTGGGTGCCTAAGTGTGCAACACTAGGGGATATGCAGGCACTAATTTAAGAATGACTATTTGGTTTCATGTCATTATTACAATTTATGGAGTATACCTAAAGATTAAATTGCAGCTATTTTTATCAGTCTCCTCAGCAAAACTATAAATTTCTGAGAGATTATATACCAATTCTAAAAAATATTTAAAATAAATCTTAATTGAAACTGAATCTTATTGAAGCAGGGCTAATGACTGAGGATGAAAAAAATAAGCGAATCACATGATTTTTCAGTCCATATGCTGTAAAGCCAGTTTTCTTGTTTTGTAATCTAGGTATCCATTGCTTCTTTGATTTATTTAGTTCCCTGCATATATTAATTCCACCCATATTTTACTGTCCCATTAAAATGCCATCTCCAGCAAAGTGGTTTCCAGAATGCCTTAGCTGAAAGTATTCATTACTGTCACTATTTCTTCATTTAATGCTATTTGGTATTTTTCATAGGGTATGTGATTTTCTAATTCACATACATATGTATGGCTGATTTGTTTGACCAGAGTGAAAGGGCCTCGAGGACAGGGACAATGTGTTACCCATCTTTGTATCCTCCAGACATAGGGAGTAGGGAACATTTTCTATAAAGGATGTAATAGTAAATATTTTTGTTTTTTTGGGCCACAGGTGGCCTCTGTCCCAAAACTCCACTTTTTTTAATAACAATTAAGAAATGTGAAAAACATTCTCAGCTTGGAAGATGTACAAAACCAAGTTGTGAACCAGATTTGGCCCATGGACCAAAAAAACAACCCCTGCTTCAGAGTATCTGGCAGTGCATATATAAAAACAAAATGTTTGTAAAAAGAATGAGTAATAATAAAAAATAATAATGGCTAAGTAATATACTGGAGTATTCAACAATATCCCTATTCTAATCCACACATGTAAAAGTAAAAAAAAAATTCTATTTCCATTAAACAAATTTACCAGGTCATCTTCTTTCCTCCAGAAACTGTTTATTCAGAAAACGAATAGAATTGACATTTTTCTACTACTGAATTTTGCTTAATTGTCATTCTCCCTGGGTGTGTGGGATGTCAGATATTTTAAAAGGCCATATTCACTGTCTGTAAGATCCATATTCAGGAAAACAATAAATAATATGAAATACACTATTGTAAAGGAACAAGGCTTAAAGTCTGTGAGTTCTCAAATAATGCATCTATCACTAAATATTTATTGAGTCATTTCTCCCCAAAGAGGAAAGTACTATGAGTGCTTCTGCTTAGGATGTAGAAAGCCTCAGGAATCAGTCCTTCCTACCCTAAACATGAGAGAGTGCCAGAAAATTTAAGAAATTATAACTAGCTTCGAACCCATCCAAGACTTGAGATTGTAACACAAAGAAGGAAACTGAATTCCAAAGAGGGCAAAGATCTCCTGAGGAGAGATGGGAAACATGACCTGTTTCTCCCTTGGAAGAACTGAAGAGGGGAAGGTGGTTGCCTTAGACGCAGGTGAGAGGAAATTAGCTAAAATATTGATGAATTTTTAAAGGCTAAAGTGTAAGCTAGTGCATCAGTTTAGAATACCTGGAAGGCCCAAAGACACATTCACTCCAAGGCTCTGCTTCATGAACCCTGCCGAGTGCTGTCAAGAAATATTAGAGGCAGAGCTGGAGGCTGCTGCAAACCCCTCAGTGGCTCAGGCATACAGAAAGCCAGTGTTGCGTTGAGGTAGAGTTATTGTCACACGATTGTCATCTTGTAAGTGAAAGACTTACACCTCTGGGAAAGGGGCGGGAAACTGTATTGTCCCCAGGGTTATTGTGGAGGGATAGATATAAAACCCCTCTGCCTCTTGAAGAGGGATAGCAAGCTCTACTTCATGCCATCAGAAATCAAGAGAAGATCTATTGCTTCCAGTGAAAGCATTCTGCTTCCAGGAGAGAAACAAGAAAACCTCTTGGGCCAATGATACTGCAACAATACAAAGCAGATTCTCTCTGATGCTAAGGGAAGAAATGACAATTCTCTCCTGCTCTAGAACCTCAAGAGATATAAGACAGAATTTGGTTGCTTTGAGGACAAAGGGGCAAGAAAAATGAGAAAGCCCCACCCCCAAATGCCCAGATTCAAGAACCTTCCTAATATTAAAACTAGAACAAGGAAACAGAGGATCTACCTAGCTCCACCATGAGCTTGGCATTGAAATAGTCTACCCAGGGAGATAGAGTAAGAGAAGCAGTTGGCAAACAACAGTCTGTGGGCCAATTCCACTCAGCAGTCTGTTTCTGTAATGCTTGTGAACTAAGAAATGGTGTTTACAGTCTTAAAAGATTGTAGAATAAAACTAAGGAAAAATATGGGTCGGAGACCATATGCAACCTAAAAAGCCAGATTATTTAGTATCTTACAGAAAAAGTTTGCTGACTCCTCTATTGCACAATTGTATAAAAACATCTAAACATGAGGATGGAGTTGGAAGACAATGAAAAACCCTATAGCTTGCCAGGCCCCACTCATTAAGCACTATAATGTGAGGCAACCCCTGAAGGAATTTGAAGCTTATGTGCACCAAAGTTAATAGTAGTGACACAAAACCCATGCCTGGCTCATCTAACTCAACTACAAACTAAATTGACATAACGCCTTCACATTAACAGCCTAGCAGAAGAGGTATGTCTATTTCTAGGTATAAAAATTATTTATTTCATTGTATTTTTCCCTCACATTGCAACGTACATATTTCTTTTTTAAATATAAAACACAAAAAGTAGCAAGAAATAAATCTATTTTAAATGATAAAGCAGTCAACAGAAGGAGAATTGGTGAAGACTCACATGTTAGAATAATCAGAAAGTAACTTAATAACTACAACTAATATGATCAAGTATCCAGTCAAAAATATAGAAAAATACAACTAATATGATCAAGTATCCAGTCAAAAATATAGAGCTGAAGAAAGCATGGAAACAAACTCTCCCCTAGTCCCTCTAGAAGGGATACAACTCTGTTGATACCTTTATTTTAGCCCAGGACAATCTATTTTGGACATCTGATGTCTAGATAATCAATTTATGTTGTCTTAAGACATTAAGTTTGTGGTAATTTCCTACAGCAGCAGTAGGAATCTAATAAAAACACAGATACAAAGTCTTTGAAAATATTAGCACATCAAATCCAGCAATGTGAAAGAAAGATACTATATCATGAGCAAGTATGATTTATACCATGAATGTCATCTTGATTAAACATTTGCAAATCAATGAATATGGTTCATCATATAGAGGCTAAAACCAGAAATAAGGCTACACATAATCATCCCAGTAGATGCAGTGAGAAGGTTAATTTTATGAGTCAAATATGCAAGGTCATGGTACTCAGAACCACTGTTTATTTCTCTGAAGATATTTTTTAAGATGAGTTTAACAAGTAAATCAATAGATTTTGAGTAAAACAGGTTGCCTTCCCTAATGTGGGTGGGCTTCATCCAATCAGTAGAAGGTCTTAAAAGAAGGGATTTCTGCCAGCAGACTGTTTTCAGAGTTGAGCAGCAACATCAACTCTGCCTTGGGTCTCCAGTCTGTGGGCCTACTTTGTACTGGGGGTCTTAACATTTGCAGTTAGATAAGAAAAAGAAACAAACAGCATCAATATTGGAGAGGAAGAAGAAAAACTTTTCACAGATAATATAATTGTCTACAGACAAAATACTCCCAAATCTACAATTAATTACAATCACAAAAACTAATAAGAATGTTATTAAAAAGTCAGGAAACAACAGGTGCTGGAGAGGATGTGGAGAAATAGGAACACTTTGACACTGTTGGTGGGACTGTAAACTAGTTCAACCATTGTGGAAGTTAGTGTGGCGATTCCTCAGGGATCTAGAACTAGAAATACCATTTGACCCAGCAATCCCATTACTGGGTATATACCCAAAGGATTATAAATCACGCTGCTATAAAGACACATGCACACGTATGTTTATTGTGGCACTATTCACAATAAAAGGACTTGGAACCAACCCAAATGTCCAACAATGATAGACCGGATTAAGAAAATGTGGCACATATACACCATGGTATACTATGCAGCCATAAAAAAGGATGAGTTCATGTCCTTTGTAGGGACATGGATGAAGCTGGAAACCATCATTCTCAGCAAACTGTCGCAAGGACAAAAAACCAAACAACACATGTTC
The DNA here is from genome assembly GCF_028858775.2 of Pan troglodytes. Lineage (NCBI taxonomy): Eukaryota > Metazoa > Chordata > Mammalia > Primates > Hominidae > Pan > Pan troglodytes. The sequence goes on along the minus strand of NC_072409.2, from coordinate 71,287,142 downwards.
TCACTCATAGGTGGGAATTGAACAATGAGAACACATGGACACAGGAAGGGGAACATCACACTCCGGGGACTGTTGTGGGGTGGGGGGAGGGGGGAGGGATAGCATTAGGAGATATACCTAATGCTAAATGACGAGTTAATGGGTGCAGCACACCAACATGGCACATGTATACATATGGAACAAACCTGCACGTTGTGCACATGTACCCTAAAACTTAAAGTATAATAATAATAAATTTTTTAAATAAAGAATGTTTGGCAATATTACAGGGTATGAGATCAATATACAATATCCAAGTGCATTTGTAACACTATAATTGAAAATTTGGAAATTGACATTAATTTTTATTATTTTTATTTAAAATGACATTTAATTGACGTGTGTGCAATAGCATCAAAGCGTGAAATATGTATGAATGTAACAAAATATATGTGCAAAACTATAAAACATTGATGTGGAAATTTTAATTCGGCAATATACCAGCATAATCAATTGGAAGACTCAATATTGTTAAAATACCAGTGTTCCCCTAGTTGATCTACAGATTCAGTGTAATCCCAATCAGTCCAGCATGCATTTTAGTGGAAATTAGCAAACTTTTTCTAAATTTACATGAAGAAACAAAATATCTAGTAAAACAACAATTTTGGACAATTTGTACTACCTAATTTCAAGACTTCAAAGAAAACTATACTAACCAAGACAATGTGGCATTTGGATAAGGCAAATATTTATATTAATGGAATAGAGAAAACAGTCCAGAAGGAAAGCTACACATGTATGGTGAGTCCATTTTTTATAAAGCTGCCCAGGTAATTAAATATAGAAAGGATAGCTGCTTAAATTAGGTGCTGCTTTAAAATGAAACATCCAAAGCAAAAAATGAGCCTTAACTTACACCTCGCCAATTACAAAAATCAAATCAAAATGTATCATAGACCTAATTGTAAAAACTAAAACAAACTTCAAGCCAAATATTTTTTAAACAGAATACCTAAAGCATAAACGCAAAAGAAAATATTGAGAAACTGGAATTAGTCAAATTCATAACAACTACCTTTAAGGAGTGGAGGGAACAGTTCACAGAGTATGAGAAAATATTTGTTAACACAAATATATGATAAAGGATTTCCACACAATATGTGATGACTTCATAACTCCATAAGAGGCTCCATAAAATAATACGGGAAAAGTATTTACGCAAATGTTCCACCACGGAAGAGATATTAATGGCAAATAAGTATATAAAATATGCTTAACATCTTTAGTCATTAGGGAAATCCAAATTGAAACCATGGTGAAATACCACTACACATGTACTCTGATAGGAAAAAAAGGCAAGCCACATATTAATATAAACATGGAATTATTAGAATCCTTAAATATTTCTGGTGAGTATGCAAAAAAAAAATGGTAGAGGCATTTTGGAAAACATTTGCCAATTTTGTATAAATTTCAACATACATTTAATAAACTATTCAGTCGTCACACTTCTAGATGTTTACCTAAAATAAAGAAAAACATATGTCCACAAAACATACACAAATACACAAATGTTTATAGTGGCTTTTATTTATAATACTCAAAAACTGGAAACACGCAGATGCCCATTAACTACCATTCAGTAATAAAAAGGAATAAATTACTGAAATGTGCGACAAGGATGAAACTCAACAGCATTACACTGGACAAAAAAGTTACACTAGACGAAAAAAGTTATATATTGTGCAATTTCATTTATATGACATACTGGATATGGCAAAATTATAAGAACAGAAATCGGATCAGTGGTTGCCGGGAACTGGGAATTGTGGGGAGCATATTGACCCAAAAGGGAACAAGGGAACTTTTAGTGAGGATACACATATTCAGTAGCTCAATTGTGGCGATGGTTTCATGACTGCACACATTTACTAAGAACACATCAAGCTGTAGATCTAGAAAGACTGAATTCCACTGCATGTAAACTGTATTGCAAGAAATCTAAATTTTCAAAAAGGGGGAAGAAACAGCCTAGGGAGAGCTGAAGGACTGGTTTGAGGGGGTAGAGGCATTTACTTTGGATATTTAAAACGTGCGCAACATAGTGGGAGGATTTGTAGCACAAGGAGAATAAGGATGTTCTTTAAACAAGATATGTGGCTTCAAAGACAGAGAAATGTTAGTTCTGAATGAAACTTCGGAGGATATCCTGTATGTTATGTATGTTTGTTTGTTTATTTATTTATTTATTTAGAGACAGAATCTCGTTCTGTCGCCCAGGCTGGAGTGCAATGGCGCGATCTCGGCTCACTGCAAGCTCCGCCTCCCAGGTTCACGCCACTCTCCTGCCTCAGAGTAGCTGGGACTACAGGCGCCCGCCACCACGCCCTGCTAAATTTTTTGTATTTTTAGTAGAGACAGGGTTTCACCGTGGTCTTGATCTCCTGACCTCGTGATCCGCTCACCTTGGCCTCCCAAAGTGCTGGGATTACAGGCGTGAGCCACCATGCCTGGCCGTCTGTTATTTTTTATAGAAATAAGCTGTATACACTTAAGTGTGGTTAAGTTACATGCTCAAGGTCACATAGATGGTCAAGGGAAATTCTTAAGTTCTTCCCATGCTGTCTTCTCTAGATGAAAGTAATGCTTAAGATTGACTTGGGCTTTGATCATGAAAGTGGAAACATGTTTTGGTTGAAAATGGTAGGCAAAATGAATTGAACATAGGAACAATGAGAGTCAAGGAATCCAGTAGACATTAGCAATCACACTATATATTATTTTCTACAAGGCCTAGAATTTATTTTTCCTGATTTCCAATCAATGCAGCTTATACCAGAGTGGAAACGAACACCTTCATAGTAGTTGTGGAAGTAACCTGGCTGATTATAATGAGAAAACAATATCAGGTTCCCATAAAACATGATCCCATGTTTTATGGGATCCTGATATTGAGTTGGTGGTCTGCACCTATGTATGCCATGGCCCCATGTAGCTATCAACATCAGGTCTTGCCAATGTTAATAGATTTTTCTCTATGTATCTTTCCTTTTATAAAAGTTGTTTCATATTTTAAAGTGATTGCTAAAAGAAATTTTAAAAATCAAACAGTGAAAAAAACCAGTTCCCTCATTCCTCTTCACCTTAGACATGAACTCCTGTGTTATTTTTGTGGAGAAATTGGGAGAGTGCATCCTTCCAAAATTTTTTGTGCATAAAAGCAAACAAGCACTTTGGAGTGGCTAATGCCAAAAAATTGTTCAAATCTATGCAACTTTTTGTCTGTAGATATTTCATTAACATATAATTCATGTACTCAAAAATTTGAGGTGTACAACTCAATGTTTTTTACTATATTCCCAGAATTGTGTGACCATCACCATAGTAAATCCTAAAATATTTTCCTCATTCCTAAAAGAAACCCCCCCACCCGCCCCACAGTAGCATTTCCCACAGTAACCCTAGCCCTAGGCAACCACTAATTCACTTTCTCTTCCTATAAATGTTTCTACTTTGGACATTTTATATAATGGAACTCATACAATATATGATCTTTCTTGCTGCCCTCTTTCAGTTAAAATACTGTTCTCAAGGTTCATCCACGTTTTAGCATGTATTAGTACTTGATTTTCATTACTGAATCATATTTTATTGTATGGATATGTCTCATTTTATTTATCCATTCATCAGTTGATGGTCATTTGGATTGTTTCACTTCATCCATTCATGAATAAAGCATCTATGAACATGCCTGTACAAGATTTTGTGTGGACATACATTGAGGTTTTTGTTGGGTATATACCTGGGAGTGGAATTGCTAGATCATATAACCCTATATTTAAACTTTTGAGGAACCTCCAGAATTTTCAGACTCATTATCTTATATTCACACCAGCAGTGCATGAGCATTCCAATTTCTCGAAATCTTCATCAACAGTGGTTATTATCTGTTTTTTTTTTTAAATTATAATCATCCTGGCGGGTGTCAAAAAGTATCTTATTGTGGTTTTGTCTTTAATTTCTCTAATGGCTAATGATATTGAGCATTTTTCATGAAATTATTGGCCATTTGTATATCTTCAATAGAGAAATCTCTATTCAGATCCTTTTTCCATTATAAATTGGATCTTTATTACTGAGATCAAATAATTCTTTACAAATTCAAGTCACTTATCAAATATATAATTTACATGTATTTTCTCTCATTCTATGGATTGTCATTTTACATTCTTCTTTTGAAAGTATAAAATGAAGTTTATCAGCTATTATAATAAATTATACTGAATGCCAGCTCTATATTTTACTTTATTATTTATTATTTTTTATTTCATTTCAATAGGTTTTTGGGGGAACAGGTGGTGTTTGGTTACATGAATAAATTCTTTAGTGGTGATTTCTGAGATTTTAGTGCACCCATCACTCAAGCAGTGTACACTTTACCCAATGTGTAGTCTTTTATCTATCACACCCCACCTACCCTTTCCCCTGAGTCCCCAAAGTCCATCATATCATTCTTAAGTCTTTGCATTCTCATAACTTAGCTTCCAGTTATGAGTGGGAACATACAATGTTTGGTTTTCCATTCCTGAGTTACTTTACATGGAATAATAGTATATGATTCTATCCAGGTTGCTGAAAAGAAGTCATTATACAAAAAAGATAGTTGCACATGCTGCACACGTATGTTTATAGCAGCACAATTGCAATTGCAAAAATATGGAACCAGCCCAAATGCCCATCAACTAAAGAGTGAATTTAAAATATATATATGTATATATATATATACACACATATATGCGTATATATATGTATATATATATACACACATATATGCGTATATATATATATACACACACACATACACACACACACACACACATATGTATATATATATATACACACCATGGAATACTACTCAGCCATAAACAGGAACAAAATAATGACATTTTACTTTCTTGATGGTATTCTTTGAAGTACAAAAGAGTTTATTTTGGCAAAGTCCAACTTAGGTATGTTTTTTCCTTTGTTACATGTGCTTTTAGTGTCATATCTGAGAAACCATTATCAGCCTAGGTCATTGAAACATCCTTCTATGTATTTTTCTAAGATAGTTGTAGTTTTAGCTTTATATGTAAATATTTAGTTTAAATAACTTGATGGTTAAACGTTTAAACATTTTGGTTGAAGTTTTGTATATGTTGTGAGGTAGGGATTCAACTATCCAACTTCATTTCATTTCTTTCCTTTTCTTTTTGCCTGCAAAAATTCAGTTTTCCCAGCACTATTTGTTGAGAAGACTATTCTTTCTTCAATGAATGATCTTGGCACACTTGTTGATAATCTGTTGACCACTGATGTACAGGGTTGTTTTAGGAGTCTCAATTCTACTCCATTAGTCTATATGTCCATCCTTAGGCCAGTTCCACACTGTTTTGATTGCTGTAGCTTTGCAGCAAATTTTGAAACTGTGAAGTATAAGTCTTTAATATTTGTTCTTTTTCAAGATTGCTTGGCTATTCTGGGTTAAATTTCTGTAGGGGTTAGATATGGTGGCTCATGCTTTGTAATCCCAAGTACTTTGGGAAGCCAAGGCAGGTGGATATCTCGAGCTCAGGAATTTGAGACCAGCATGAACGACATGGTGAAACCTCATCTCTATCAAAAAAACAAAAACAAAAACAAAAACAAAAATTAGCTGGGCGTGGTGGTGCACAGCTGTAATCTCAACTTCTTGTGGTGCTGAGGCGTAAGGATTACTTGAGCCCAGGAGGTTGGGGCTGCAGTGAGCCATGTTCATGGCACTGCACTCCAGCTTGGGAGATGAAAAGAGAACCTGTCTCAAAAAAAAAAAAAAAATCACCTTTTCAATTTCTATAAAGAAACTAGCTGAGGCTTTGATAGAGATTGCTCTAAAAATGTGGAGTAATTTGGAGGTATTGTTATCTTAACTATCAGCTGATCCTTTAACATAAAGTATATTATCATATTTAGGTCTTTAATTTCTTTCAACAATGTTTTGTGGTATTTCTTATTTAAATGTTGTACTTTATTAAATTCTCTAAATATGTTATTTATTTTAGATTCAGGAGTACATATGCTTGTTTGTTACATGTGTATGTTGTGTCATGGTAGAGATTGGGCTTCTAGCATAGCCATCACCCAAATATTGAACAATATACCCAATAGGTAATTTTTCAACCCTCACTCCCTCCCACGCTCTCCCCTTTTAGAGTCCTCAGTGTCAATTATCTCCATCTTTATGTCCCTGTGTACCTTTTGTTTAGCTTTCACTTATTAGTGAGAACATGTAATATTTGGTTTTCTGTTCCTGCATTAGTTTACTAAGGATAATGGCCTCCAGCTCCACCCATGTCTTTGCAAAGGTCGTGATATTGTTCTTTTATATGGCTGCATAGTATTCCATGGTGTATAAGTCATACATTTTTAAAATCCATTCTCTCATTGATGGACATTTAGGTTGATTCCATGTCTTTGCTATTGTGAATAGTGTTGCAATGAACATTATGTGTGCATGTATCTTTAAAATAGAATGATTTATATTCCTTTGGGTATATACCTAGTAATGGTATTGCTGGGTTGAATGGTATTTCTGTCTTTAGGTCTTTGAGGAATCTCCACACTGTCTTCCACAATGGTTGCACTAATTTACACCTCCACCAATAGTATATAAGTGTTTCTTTTTCTCCACAATCTTGCCAGCATCTGTTTGTTTGTTTTTTAGTTTTTAGTAATAGCCATTCTATTTTAGATCTTTCCTGCTTTCTCTTGTGGGCATTTAGTGCTATAAATTTCCCTCTACACACTGCTTTGAATGTGTCCCAGAGATTCTGGTATGTTGTGTCTTTGTTCTCGTTGGTTTCAAAGAACATCTTTATTTCTGCCTTCAGTTTGTTATGTACCCAGTAGTCATTCAGGAGCAGGTTGTTCAGTTTCCATGTAGTTGAGCGGTTTTGAGTGAGTTTCTGAATCCTGAGTTCTAGTTTGATTGCACTGTGGTCTGAGACACAGTTTGTTTATAATTTCTGTTCTTTTACATTTGCTGAGGAGTGCTTTACTTCCAAGTATGTGGTCAGTTTTGGAATAGGTGTGGTGTGGTGCTGAAAAAAATGTATATTCTGTTGAATTGGGATGGAGAGTTCTGTAGATGTCTATTAGGTCCGCTTGGTGCAGAGCTGAGTTCAATTCCTGGATATCCTGGTTAAGTTTCTGTCTCATTGATCTGTTGAATGTTGACAGTGGGCTGTTAAAATCTCCTATTATTATTGTGTGGGAGTCTAAGTCTCTTTGTAGGTCTCTAAGGACTTGCTTTATGAATCTGGGTGCTCCTGTATTGGGTGCATATATATTTAGGATAGTTAGCTCTTCTTGTTGAATTGATCCCTTTACCATTGTGTAATGGCCTTCTTTGTCTCTTTTGATCTTTGTTGGTTTAAAGTCTGTTTTATCAGAGACTAGGATTGCAACCCCTGCCTTTTTTTGTTTTCCATTTGCTTGGTAGATCTTCCTCCATCCCTTTATTTTGAGCCTATGTGTATCTCTGCACATGAGATGGGGTTCCTGAATACAGCACACTGATGGATCTTGAGTCTTTATCCAATTTGCTAGTGTGTGTTTTTTAATTGGAGCATTTAGCCCATTTACATTTAAGGTTAATATTGTTATGTGTGAATTTGATCCTGTCATTATGATGTTAGCTGGTTATTTTGCTCGTTAGTTGATGCAGTTTCTTCCTAGCCTCGATGGTCTTTACAATTTGGCATGTTTTTGCAGTGGCTGGTACTGGTTGTTCCTTTCCATGTTTAGTGCTTCCTTCAGGAGCTCTTGTAAGGCAGGCCTGGTGGTGAAAAAATCTCTCAGCATTAGTTTATCTGTAAAGGATTTTATTTCTCGTTCACTTATGAAGCTTAGTTTGGCTGGATATGAATCTCTGGGTTGAAAATTCTTTTAAGAATGTTGAATATTGGCCCCCGCTCTCTTCTGGCTTGTAGAGTTTCTGCTGAGAGATCAGCTGTTCGTCTGATGGGCTTCCCTTTGTGGGTAACCTGACCTTTCTCTCTGGCTGCCCTTAACATTTTTTCCTTCATTTCAACTTTGGTGAATCTGACAATTATGTGTCTTTGAGTTGCTCTTCTTGAGGAGTATCTTTGTGGTGTTCTCTGTATTTCCTGAATATGAATGTTGGCCTGCCTTGCTAGATTGGGGAAGTTCTCCTGGATAATATCCTGCAGAGTGTTTTCCAACTTGGTTCCATTCTTCCCGTCACTTTCAGGTACACCGATCAGACGTAGATTTGGTCTTTTCACATAGTCCCATATTTCTTGAAGGCTTTGTCCGTTTGTTTTTATTCTTTTTTCTCTAAACTTCTCTTCTTGCTTCATTTCATTCGTTTGATCTTCCATCACTGATATCCTTTCTTCCAGTTGATCGAATCCACTACTGAGGCATGTGCATTTGCCATGTAGTTCTTGTGCCTTGGTTTTCAGCTCCATCAGGTCTTTTAAGGACTTCTCTGCATTGGTTATTCTAGTTAGCCATTTGTCTAATTTTTTTTCAAGGTTTTTAACATCTTTGCCATGGGTTCGAACTTCCTCCTTTAGCTTGGAGTAGTTTGATCCTCTGAAGGCTTCTTCTCTCAACTCGTCAAAGTCATTCTCCGTCCAGCTTTGTTCCATTGCTGGTGAGGAGCTGCGTTCCTTTGGAGGAGGAGAGGCACTCTGATTTTTAGAGTTTCCAGTTTTTCTGCTCTGCTTTTTCCCCATCTTTGTGGTTTTATCTACCTTTGGTCTTTGATGATGGTGACGTACAGATGGGTTTTTGTTGTGGATGTCCTTTCTCTTTGTTAATTTTCCTTCTAACAGTCAGGACCCTCAGCTGCAGGTCTGTTGGAGTTTGCTGGAGGTCCACTCCAGACCCTGTTTGCCTGGGTATCAGCAGCAGAGGCTGCAGAACAGCGGATATTGGTGAACAGCAAATGCTGCTGCCTGATCATTCCTCTGGAAGTTTTGTCTCAGAGGAGTACCCGGCCGTGTGAGGTGTCAGTCTGCCCCAACTGGGGGGTGCCTCCCAGTTAGGCTATTTGGGGGGTCAGGGACCCACTTGAGGAGTCAGTCTGTCCATTCTCAGATCTCCAGCTGCGTGCTGGGAGAACAACTACTCTCTTCAAAGCTGTCAGACAGGGACATTTAAGTCTGCAGAGGATTCTGCTGCCTTTTGTTTGGCAATGCCCTGCCCCCAGAGGTGGAGTCTACAGAGCCAGGCAGGCCTCCCTGAGCTGCAGTGGGCTCCATCTAGCTTGAGCTTCCTGGCTGCTTTGTTTACCTGCTCAAGCCTCAGCAATGGCAGGCGCCCTTCCCCCAGCCTCGCTGCTGCCTTGCAGTTTGATCTCAGACTAACCTGACAAAAACAAGAAATGGGGAAAGGATTCCTTATTTAATAAATGGTGCTGGGAAAACTGGCTAGCCATATGGAGAAAGCTGAAACTGCACACCTTACACAAAAATTAATTCAAGATGGATTAAAGACTTAAATGTTGGACCTAAAACCATAAAAACCCTAGAAGAAAACCTAGGCAATACCATTCAGGACATAGGCATGGGCAAGGACTTCATGTCTAAAACACCAAAAGCAATGGCAACAAAAGACAAAATTGACAAATGGGATCTCATTAAACTAAAGAGCTTCTGCACAGCAAAAGAAACTACCATCAGGTGAACAGGCAACCTACAGAATGGGAGAAAATTTTCACGACCTACTGAACTGACAAAGGGCTAATATCCAGAATCTACAATGAACTCAAACAAATTTACAAGAAAAAACAACCCCATCAAAAAGTGGGCAAAGGCTATGAACAGACACTTCTCAAAAGAAGACATTTATGCAGCGAAAAGACATATGAAAAAATACTCTTCATCACTGGCCATCAGAGAAATGCAAATCAAAACCACAATGAGATACCGTCTCACACCAGTTAGAATGGTAATCATTAAAAAGTCAGGAAACAACAGGTGCTGGAGAGGATGTGGAGAAATAGGAACAGTTTGACACTGTTGGTGGGACTGTAAACTAGTTCAACCATTGTGGAAGTCAGTGTGGCAATTCCTCAGGGATCTAGAACTAGAAATACCATTTCACCCAGCCATCCCATTACTGGATATATACCCAAAGGACTATAAATCATGCTGCTATAAAGACACATGCACACGTATGTTTATTGTGGCACTATTCACAATAGCAAAGACTTGGAGCCAACCCAAATGTCCAACAATGATAGACTGGATTAAGAAAATGTGGCACATATACACCATGGAATACTATGCAGCCATAAAAAATGATGAGTTCATGTCCTTTGTAGGGACATGGATGAAGCTGGAAACCATCACTCTCAGTAAACTATCGCAAGGACAAAAAACCAAACACCGCATGTTTTCATTCACAGGTGGGAATTGAACAATAAGAACACATGGACACAGGAAGGGGAACATCACAGACTGGGGCCTGTTGTGGGGTGGGGGGAGGGGGGAGGGATAGCATTTGTAGATATACCTAATATTAAATGACGAGTTACTGGGTGCAGCACACCAACATGGCACTTGTATACATATGTAACTAACCTGCACGTTGTGCACATGTACCCTAAAACTTAAAGCATAATTTAAAAAAAGAATAGTTGCATTTTATAGTTATTTTAGGATTTCATGTCAATAAAAATAGATTGACTTTAACTTTTTTATCACTATCATGTGTTTTGTATACAGAGTTTGTAAACTTTCCACTTTATATATCGGTAGATTGTTAAAACATTGCTAGAATAATCTTTTCCTTCACATTGTAAAAGAGTTGCTCATGTAGGCTTCATGGTGTTGTTGTAGATATAGCTTCTTAATATTATTTTAAACTCTTCCATGGTAGTTATCCTGGTTAGATTTTTCTATCTGCTCTGGTGCCCTTTTCAGTAACTTTGTTTCCTAGAAAACGTACTTATTTAGGTTTATCATAATTTTTATAAACTTGAGTAAGATTTTTTATTACTCTGATTTTCATTTACTTATATTATTTCTCCATTGACACTTTACATTTGGGCATTTGTGCTTTCTTTTTATACTTATACATCCACAAATTATTTATGCATTTCTTTTTGTCTCTAACTTCTTACATTTATTTATTAGTCCTACTTTTCTCTCTCATTGCATTAAGTTGTTTTTTAGCTTTATGAAATTCTGTAATTTCCCTTTTGAAGTTGTTTTTGGTTGCATTGCTCTTATTTATTTGTATTCATTTACTTTGATTCTTTTTTGTGTATCTATACTATGCTTTACACTAGGAACTGCTTTAACCATATCTCATAGTTCTGACACAACTTCATTGTTTCTAATTTATAAGTACTCTGTAACTTTAAGTTTTAGGTTGTCCTTTTTGACTCAAAAGTGATATAACAAAATTGTGGAATGTCAGAGTTGTTTAGTTTCTTTCTCTTTTGTGTCTATTTTTTGAAAAGAAAATTCTAGTTTTATTGGGCTATAATAAGAGAGTTAACAACATTGAAACTTTTTGGAATTCAGTTAGGTTTGCCTTATAACCTGCTAAATGATATCTTTTTTTTTCTTAGTACTTTGTACCATAAGCTCTAGAAAACAACTTTTAGATCCTGCTTCCAGGGACTGATTTTAATGCATGTCTTTACACCAAACCTTTATTTCTTAATAAAAATCAGAAAGCTAGTGCAGTTAACATTCCCCCAGTATCCTCAGCACACTCATAACCTCCTAATTGCAGCTAGACATGTCATGTTTCCTGACATTTTAGGTCTTATAACATTGTATTTTCTTTTGTATTTATAGCTGGTATGTAGCCTTAGCTATTTCCTATTGGTGCTTTATTTCTGAACTCTATATTTTGATTCATTTCTTAATTGTCTAGATTCTGTAAATCAGAATGTTTTTCATGAAAAATTCATAAGTATTATATTCCCCGAATCATGATATGTCTCTTGCCTTTGTACTTGAAGAAGAATTTAGTTCAGTTTAAGACTATTGGGTCATACTATTTTTTTTCTGCATAACGTTATAGCCATTTTTAAAGCAATATTCTATCCTTGAATAATGTCATGGAAAAGTTTGAGACCACCCAGATTTTCTAAATTCTGTCCCTCTCCAATTTAGAAACTATTTTTTCTTAAATGTCCAGAAGAGTTACTACCCTTGAAGTAAGGTAACTTTGACAAGGCAGAACTCAGTGTTGACTATTCTGTACCAGATTTTTCTGGGACACAGTGTTTAGTTCCTTCTGTTATATGTTAGCATACTCATATTTCATTTAGTAATTTGGCCTTCTTTGTACTCTATTTCTATGACTTTCTTTGTAATCACCTTCATCTCTGTTTTAAATCTGCCCTTATTTTTCAGTGTCTATATATCACGAGTGTTTCTAATGGTGAGAAGCCAAGAAACTCTTAGGATATTCTTGAGATAAGGCACACATTTTAATGCATGTTTAATAACACCCTATTTTCATGAGACTGGGTCGATTTTGTATGTGGCGTGTTATCTACAGAAGCCTTCCACCATGTCCTCCATGCACATCTTCCTCACAGTCTGTGTTGTGAGTCTAGATGGGTAAGTCAAGTTTTAAGTAGGTTGGTCATATTGGGAATAGTGAAAGATCAGCTGCATGAGATGGGTCCAGTGGTTTCTACCATTCTAAATGACTTAGAGAACAATCATTAGACTTTCTTATGTAATAGCAACATAGAACAAAAAAAGATAAAAGTTGGGAAATGCTTAGAAAGCTAAGTCAAACTAAAAGAAGGTTTATCATAAGCAAAAAGTGCTTAGGGAGTTACTTATTTCAGCTATTGTCTGTAATATTGTGTAGAAATTGGGCATTTAGCATGTTGAGATGCCTTTAAGAGAAGAGCTAAGACAGAATGCTTGAGTCTCAAGATATTACAAAAATATTACAATTAAAAATGTTGACATTAAACATTTTAACATTTAAGAATATTTGTGAATAAACATAACATCAGTAAGTCAACGATATTACAAAAGTATGAATTTTTGAAGAGTAATTCACTTATTAATTTCTTGGATTTTTCAAGTGCATGATTACATAATCTTTTAAATACTTTTATATGCATGAAAAACAATTCACTTAATAAAAAAACAGCAAGGATTGAATGATATAGTTTTGTAAAAAATGTAAATTAATAAGGTAATATCATAAACAGTTTCCTAATTATTATTAGTAATATAGTTGGTTTGGGGACTACCAATGTGAACTAATTTTATAAGATGAGATAAGTAAAAAACACTTTGCGACTCTAACACTCTGCAATAAATGCCATCATAGTAGTCCATGTTTCCTAACTTCCTTCAACTCTTCTTCTCTTCAGAGTTTTCTTTTTCTTCCCCCAATTATCTCCAAATTTCAAACAAAGCTTTTTAGTCTAGTTTGCTCTTCTAGAAAGTAAGATTGAGATTTTCGTGTGCTAAGACATAGGAATGCTTTTCTGGGCATCAGGCCAAGGTTCAAATGTAGAATTTTTTGAGACCCTACAAATGGTTATCTTGGAAACATTTTCTTCTTGAAAACTCTGGGTAATCGCTGGTGAATGGAGCAAAAGAAAATTGAAAATCTTACAATTTAGTTATCTAAAATGTGCAACATCCCCTAAGAAACTAAAATCAAAGTTTTCCTTTTCTCCCCATGTTGCATGGAGCAGCCAGAATAAGACAGGCAAGGTCAATAGAAAGTCAGGACCCCTAAGGAGAACAGCAGGTAGGGCAGGCTCTTAAAACGAAGGCTGCCCTGCCATATGTGGTCATCTGGCAACCCCATGAATCAGTCACACAAAGACAAGCACCTTTGATCTACTTGAAAGACTAGAGATGTGAAATACAAACTTGAGTGACCTTTTCACTTTTCAGCCAGAGCAGTTCCCCCTTGTTCCTTGAGTACTTTTTTTCTCTAAAATTCCATGCCACTTGGGATGAATCCATGTGATTCTGTGACTTACCTATCTCTGTTCTTATTCAGCAGCATCAGAGTGTGTGTTTTATTTTTGTAAAGATGGTTCTACAAACTCTGATTACAAAAAGAGCACCTGAAAGCTATGTAGAACACCTTTTAACTGGAAGGAGACAGGAAGGAGACGCAGACACCGAAAGCTGTGATTTACCAGATGAAAACGGACATTTTCTATATACATGATGTCCAGTATTTAAATACATGCCAACATTCCCTTTAAATTAATATTAATCCTGTCATCTTTCAAAAATTTGATATCTTATTTATATATCTTCAACCTTAATCTCTATTTCTAGAGTAGGAGATGAAAAATACCCAACATAGTTAAAATTTGGGACCTCATTAAAGATGTTGGAGATGTTGAGTCGTGTGGTAATCAGAGTTCATGTATGAATCATAGTGTGTTAATATCAGGACTTTCTTGCTGGTATGAGATAGTTGTTTCAAGAGCCATTGCTTGATCTCTGATTCATATATTTATATAATGTTGTATTGGACAGTTATGTTGTAATAAAAACCTACTGGAGTTTATGTCATACTATAGAATATTAGCCATATTAACATTTGAAGTTTACTTGAAACCGAAATATTAAAAACTCCTTCTGCCTCACTCTTTAGCAAGAGGATAAAAACAAATTAGCTAATAATAAGACAATGGATATATTATAAAAATCAAATTATCATTTTAAACAAACTATAATGGTACTTGATACCACAGAGTATAGTTGGTCAACTTTAGTACTCACCCTCTTCCAAATATTAGTTTTTATTAAAATAAATGCGTAGGTCAATTTAATTTTCTTTTAATTTAGAATGACACTGTCTGGAAAGATATGGAGTTATTTTTTAAAATCTTAATGTCACTCATATTTTTGCATAAATATTAGAACAATAATATCAAAAACATTTCCAAGTATTGCCTTTTGGGAATTTTTTCTTCACAACAAAAAGCATAGTATTTATTCAATGTTTAGCCAAATGATAGTATTAACTTCCTGACCACTTGATGTGACTCTATGTATATCTTACACACACATGAGTGTACAGTCACAGCTATGCATATATGAAATAAAATCTAGCAAACTTTTTCAAATTAGGCTTCAATTCTTTCCATGTAACCAAAATATCTTTTGCTTATATCCTTAATGAGGTGGGCATGGTGGCTGATGCCTGTAATCCCAACTACTTGGGAGAAGCCTTTGAGTCCAGGAATTTGAGACCAGCCTGGGCAACAAAGCAAGACCCTATCGTTAAAAAAAATCTAAAAAGTAGCTAGATGTGGTGGTACCTGCCTGTAGTCCCAGCTACTGGGCAGGCTGATTTGAGTGGGGGGGAGGGAGAGGTGTCCCTTAAGCCCAGTATTTGAAGGCTGCCATGAGGTATAACTGTGCCACTGCACTCCAGCCTGCATGACAGAGCAAAACCCCATGTCTGGAAAAAAAAAATCCATGTTGCCAAATCCAGTGACCTTTCTAGACCAATCAACAGCAACTGACATAGGTGATAGCTCTCTTTCTTACACACTTGTTTCACTTGGTTTCTGGGACACCAACCTTCTTGTTGGCTTCTTCTGCCTCCTCAGGCTGGCTTCCCTGCTCATCAGCTTGCAGATGACCTACAGTGGGACTTCACAATAGGAAGGACACATACTATATGTCCCAACCCAGTCCTTCTTAAGCCTTTTTGCTCTTCTTTCATCTCTCTGACCAATGAATTTAGATAAAACTAAAGGCAGTCCTTAGACTTCTTTTCTCCTTTATGTTTACAATTTTCCTTGGAAATGTTATCCAACCTCATTTTAAATAATATTTACAGTCTTAGATTTTTCCAAATATATATTCCTAGTTCAGACCTCTCTTGAAAATTGCATACATGCTTGTCTACACCAAATTTTATTTATTTATTATTTTTTGAGATGGAGTTTCACTCTGTCGCTCAGACTAGAGTGCAGTGGCGTGATCTCAGCTCACTGCAACCTCCGCCTCCTGGGTTCAAGCTATTCTCCTGCCTCGGCCTCCCGAGTAGCTGGGACTACAGGCACGTGTCACCATGCCTGGCTAATTTTTTGTATTTTTTGTAGAGGTGGGGTTTCACCGTGTAGGCCAGGATGGTTTCGATCTCCTGACCTTGTGATCCGCCCACCTCGGCCTCTCAAAGTGCTGGGATTACAGGCGTGAGCCACCGTGCCCGACCTTATTTTAGTTTTTAGGGATGTGTGACCATTTCTCACTGCAGCCTGAAACTCTTGGGCTCAAGCAATCTTCCTGCCTCAGCCTCCCAAGTAGCTGGGACTACGAGTGCATGCCACCATACCTGGCTATTTTTTTTTTTTTTTTGTAGCAAATGTATCCTGCTGTGTTGCCCTGGCTGGTCTCAAACTCCTGGCCTCAAGTGATCCTTCTAGCTCAGCCTTCTAAAGTGGTGAGATTGCAGGCATGAGTTACGGTATCTGGCCTACCCTAGATTTTCTTTTGGAGTTAAAATAGACATTTCAAAGTTAACATTTTTGAATCAGAGACCATTTCCACCCTCAAACCTGCTTCTCCTCTAGAACTCCCAATGTTAGTACATGGACTCTGTATTAGTCAGGGTTATCTAAAGGGACAGGACTAATAGGATAGATGTATATGTGAAAAGGAGTTTATTAAGGAGTATCGACTCACACAATTACAAGGTGAAGTCCCACAATAGGCCATCTGCAAGCTGAGGAGCAGGGAAGCCAGCCTGAGTCCCAAAACCTCAAAAGCAGAGAAGCCGACGGTGCAGCCTTCAGTCTGTGGCTGAAGGCCCAAGAGCCCCTGGCAAACCACTGGTGTAGGTGCAAGAGTCCAAAAGCTGAAGAACTTGGAGTCTGATGTTTAAGGTTAGGAAGCATCCAGCACAGATGAAAGATGGAGGCCAGAAGACTCAGCCAGTCTAGTCCTTCCATGTTCCTCTGCCTGCTTTTATCCTAGCCATGCTGGCAGCTGATTAGATGGTGCCCACTCAGATTGCGGGTGGGTCTGCCTCTCCCAAGTCCACTGACTCAAATGTTAATCTCCTTTGGCAACAACCTCACAGACACACCCAGGAACAATACTTTGCATCCTTCAATCCAATCAAGTTGACACTTAGTAATAACCATCACAGGCCCTGTTCTATATCCTTAGGCCAGAAACATTGGCATCGTTCTTACTCTTCTCTTCTTTCTCTCTCTCTCTCTCTCTTTCTCTCTCTCTCTCTCCTTATATCCAAACCCATCAGCAAATTTTGATGACTTTACCTTAAATGTGTCTGGTGTCCAGCCATTTATCCCCATTGCTCCCTCCAGCACCTTGGTTTAAGCTACAGTCATCTCTTACTTGGTTCATTTCAATAGCCTCCTCATTCTCTGCCTCCTTCTGCCCTTGGTGCCTTTCAGTTGATCTTCAATGTTGCAGCCAGAGCGATAGCCTAGAAATCTCCCACTGAGCATATGTCTCCTCGCTAAATCTCTCCAGTAGCTTCAGAGCAAAAAACAAAGCCTCCAAGCCCTCACACAGACACAACATGTACTACCTCTCCGACCTAATTTTGTATTTCTCTCTCCTTCGGGGATCCTTTTCTTGTCATCCTTACTTCCTTGAGGCTCCACAAAGGCTCCTGACACTTTTGCTTTTTCTGTTCACTCTGCTTGGAATGCTCTAATGCTTTTCTTCCAATGCGCTCATGACTTGCTCCCTCTCTTCCTTCAGGTTTCAGCTTACATAGAACTTTCAGTGAGGTCATCCATGATTTCTCTCTTTAAATAGCAGTTCTCCCACTCCAACACTTTTGACCCACTTTACCATGCTGTATTATCCTCCTTGGCCTTTATTTGAATCTGATATACACACACACACACACACACACACATACATTTACATATATACGCACATATACCTACATACACACAAATATATATTATATACATTTATAAAGAAATATATGTTTATTCACTGTCTCTCAAAATGAAGTATGCTATGTTAGCAAGATTTTTTTCTGAGTGGTTCACTAATATAACCCTGACTCCCAGAATGGTGCTGGGCAAATAATAGATGCTCAATAAAATGTGACAAATGAATTAAAAAAGAACGTTCTTAGAATATACTTATGAATAGAATATTGTTTTAAATCGGAAGAAGAAATAAAATTAAGAGAGTGGGGGTGGGTTCTAAGATAGAAATTCTCTTGTTGGCAAAAATGCACAAGGTTATTCACATGCTTAGCTGCAGTGAAGAGCTCACCATTGCTCCCAGAAGCTCTTTCTCTTGTGTTATGAGTTTCCTCTTTTCTTGTACTGATTCCTGACATACTGACATACATATTTGTGATTGGAAATGGCTTCTGCATTCTCTGATAACCTACCACGTTTCTGCTGGATATTTAACTCACTCCTCAAGAGGGTCTGGCTTCTGTATCCCTATTAGGGTTTGGTCCATGAGATGAACCACCATTTCTGCTAACTCTCTTCATCTACTTTCTCTTCATTATCCTTTTCTTCACTTAGTACCGCTATCAAGCCAGCACTGTGTTAACCAGATTTTTTCTCAACTCTTCCATGTTGAAGCTAACTTACAAAAAAAGTTCCCAGTTTATCTGCATTTTATATCCCTCTTTTCCCATGTCAGTTTATACTAGATCATTTTTTGAATCTCTTCCAAGCTGAAGCATTCATTTAGAATTCATAATCTTAGAATTTATGTTTGATTAACATGACACACAAAAAATAAACTGCATGATAGACTCAATTCTGATTGTACCAGACTTAAAGGCTCTGTTTACAATTGAGCAAAAACTTTAGAAAGGGCCTTCTTCCAGAATCTTGGTATTAGTTTTAAAGACAATTAAAGCCAAAATGTGTCTTAAAACCTCAGCTTTTAAAAACGACTAAGTAAAAAATTCTGGAAAACAAAACAATACAAATACAAGCCAGAGGTTGCATATTCTTCTTTTTTACCAAACCAGAAAAGACATTTCTTCTGTTTCTTATTACTGAACCTTTATCTACATGTTGTTATAGGAATTTGGACAGTTATCAGAAATGACATATATAGACTATTGATAATTGAATTAAGACAGCACCTTTGGACAGACACAAGATTGTCAAGTAGTCTGCACAAGACCTTGCTTCTCAATGTGTTGAAAAGAGGGCATGGCCCTGATGGGCATAGCAGAATTTAGGGGGTAGGGAGTCATGTAAAATTAAAAAAGTTTTCAACATGTTAATATAGTCTGTGATCTATAATATAACATAATATGTGCAGTATTTGGTTTTACTCTATTTCTGACTCTAAAATAAAACCAAAGCATATTTGGTTTACGTGCCAGTTTGTTTTATGTTTTATACAACCTAGAGGAGAAAATCTTTGGACAATTAAAATTGATACTCACACTATGTGAACAAAGCGGAAAAATAAAAGTTTTGTCTTTCAAATTAAAATTTTTTCTTTAAAATCCCATTGATTTTATTACTTTGTGGTGTATATTTAATTTATTGTGAAATTTCAAAGAAAATTTAAGAAGACCACTTGGTCTATGTATTTATTGAGAGAGGGTATTGATTTGTTAGGATATACTAACATAAATAATTATGCTGTGTGACACATCAGAGTGAAAATTGTACAAGAGAAAAATATAAGAGAAGCGTAGAAAAGTTGTGAGAGGCTCGGGTGTGGTGGCTCATGCCTGTAATCCCAGCACTTTGGGAGGCCAAGGCAGGTGGATCACCTGAGGTCAGGAGTTCGAGACCAGCCTGGCCAACATGGTGAAATCCTGCCTCTACTAAAAATATAAAAATTAGCCAGACATGGTGGCAAGCACCTGTAATCTCAGCCACTTGGGAGGCTGAAGCAGGAGAATCACTTAAACCTGGGAAGCAGATGTTGCAGTGAGCTGAGATCACGCCACTGTACTCCAGCCTGGGCAAGAGAGTAAGACTCCATCTCAAAAAACAAAAAGCAACAACAACAAAAAAGAAAAGTTGTGAGATAAGGAAAACGATAGATGGAGATGGAAACTATCAATCCAAAAAAGATTTATTCAGCATCTACTGTGTGGCAGACACCATTTTGATTTTAGCCAAGGCTGTGTTCAATTTCAAATAACCAAATCTGTGAATAGCAGTAGAGAGCTTAGGTGATAAAGAACAGAAGGTAAAAACTGCTTGGAGCTGGAGGTTTGGGACTGTAGGCTGTGCTTGATTATTAGGGGAGTTCTGTCTTACCACAGCCCAGCAGCTCTGCTGTCTAATGCAAATCTTGACTTCAGTCATTCTAAATCACTACAGGTATAGGCCTTCTGGGTTGGACTGCTTGCAAGTTATCAAACCCATGAATATTAACTAGGTAGTTCTAAGGGCTTACTTTATAAGTTGGGCAAATCAGTAGTAAGAATTTTTTTATTCCTGCCTGCATGGCCCAGTGTTGATAACAGGGAATGTAGTGTGAGAGAGACTGGTAGGCTTTAGGTAACTAAATAAGGTAGTCAACTCAGATCTGGCCTGACTGGTACATTTATTATAATTGTTGAATGGATGCTGACACATCACTATCACTCCCAGCCCATAGGTTACATTAGCATTCACTGTTGGTGTTGTATATTCTGAAGTTTTTGGCAAATGTATAATGACATGTACCCACACAGTATTATATAGAACAGTTTTGCTGCCCTAAAATCTCCTATGCTCCACTTATTCATTCCACCCTGCCCCCAAGCCCTTGGCAACCTCTGATTGACTATTTCCATAGTTTTGCCTTTTCCAGAAAGTTATGTAATTGAAATCATACAGTATGTAGCCTTTTCAGAGTGACTTTTTTTTTTCATTTGGTAGTATGCATTTAAGCTTCCTCCATGTCTTTTTGTAGCTTGGTAGCTCATTTCTTTTTAGTGTCGAATAATATCCTGTTGTCTGGATGTACCACAGTTTACTTGTCTATCCATCTACTGATGGGCCACTTGGTGGCTTTCAAGTTTTAGCAATTATGAATAAAGCTGCTATGAACATCCGTGTGCAGTTTTTTGTGCAGACATAGTTTTGAACTCATTTTGGCAAATGGAAAGGAGCCCGATTTCCGGATCATATAGTTAAGAATATGTTTTAGGTTTTTAAACAGTTGTCAAATCGTCTTCCTAAGTGGCTATACCATTTTACATTACCACCAGCAGTGAATGAGAGTTTCTGGTGCTTCTTCACTGATGACGTTTTATGTTTCATTTTATTAGCAACAGTTATTGCAGACTTTAAGACAGGTAATGGTATTAATCATGGGAATGATTAGGCTATTTGTTTGGCAAAATAATTTATATTACTTAGAAATATATGTAAATAATAATTATATATTTGTATACATATATTTATATTAACAGTATTGGAGGTGATAAGCAAACAGGTGGCATGTTGGAGGTTGGACATAATTATCAAAGAAGATGCTGTTGCTAACAATATTAGAGGTTATCATATGAAACATATATACTTGGGCTTTATCAAAGCCTTCATAGTAGAGGATTATAGGTAGAGGCTCATTCATGTTTGGCCAGCTTTTCTTCTGATGATGCCACAATATCATTCCGTGGGATTTTACATGAGGATAAAGTTGTTATGGTATTTTAAAAAAGCTCTCATCCACTACATCACATCCAAGACAATATATCAGCCTATTATTTAATTGTATTTTATTTTCTATGACTTAGCTTGTTTTGGTAGCAATATATTTAGGAATAAAGTGACTCACTTATCTTCACTTTTATTCTCTGGTGGTTAGAAAGGAAAGGCTATTTTATAGAGATGTCTAACCTTCAAAATTTGTGCCAAGCAATGGCCTAAACTGTCTTGTCAACACAGGGTAGCTTTAGGGGTATAGATATTATAACAATCCTTTTAAGTTTTTGGAATTTTTAGCACCCTTGGACCAAATTAAGAATGGATCTATCCATTTTCCAGTGAATTGTATTATATTAAGGAATATTAAATATCATCTACATGTAATGTAGATGTTTAACTTATTGAATTGACTGTTTGAGCTCTTTAATCCTGAAGAAATAGTTTTTGTTTTACTGTGCTCCTTTCACATCCACTGTATGGACCTGATTCTACCTGTCTCTGTAGAGTAGCCAACAAGCAGTAGAAAGCTTCTACATCTTAGAGAAAACATAGTTAACCCATTAATCAGAGTCTAATCACACCTTGTAATAATTTAAAGCAAGAGGAATTTAATTCAGGTAAATGGTGACAGAACTTGGAGTTATATAGGAGATGGCAAGAAAACCCAGAGATTAAACAAATAGGAAGCTGATACCACTCCTCATTGGAAGGGCAAAGAGAAGAGATAAGCTAAATAGGGGCTGCCTTGGGTCCAAGGATTCCAGGAATAATATGGAATTGTGGCAGGTTTTGCCATGTGGGTGACGAAATATGGAGAACACACAGCTGCTAGAGGCAGCCTTGAGGGAGAGATAGAATGTCTCATTTCCCGCATACGTTCTCCAGCCTTCCCTGGGGGTCACCCATTGGTTGAACCCAGGTGGAATCCAGGATTAGTAGGGCCCAGGATACGCAGCCTGCAGTAACTAACATGCCTATGAAACAGAGAGGCAAGGGTAAAGAAAGGGCATACAGTCCAGAGTTCAGCATGGCTAACCACAACCTGAAAACGCCACAGATTTTACCCAATTTCTGTACATATTGAGGTTGTGCAAAATTAATTGGCCTGAGTTCTTTTCTTCAACTCTATATTCATCATTTAAATAAGTGAAACAAATGATTCTGATGCAGATAAAACTGTCCTTATGGGAACATTTACTTTGGAGTTTATATTTTGACATTTTTTAACTTAAAATTCATGAAGTGTATTTCTGTCTCCTTTCTATATTTAGTTAATTGTGGGATTTTGCAAGCTTTTTAGCATTTTGATAATATTAAAAAAGGGAGTTTTAAAATGATAACAAATGTCTAAATATGTATTCTATAATAATTTGATTATCAAAGTAATATAAGGTGCTTTTCAGTAATTTATTCTGTAAATGTAAAAATGTCACTAAATTGGAAGCATAATGTATGTTTTTGTGCTACTTATATGCCAATATCCTTTAAGCAATCACTTGACTCGAGTCTCCTGCTTTATATTGGTTTTCCATAGATGTGAGCACAGATCTAAAGTTTCCTGCCTCCATCTGTTCAGTGAGTATTATCATTTGATACACAGAAATAAGGTTTAAAAATTTTAACTAGTTGGTCTTTCTAGACTTTAAATGTTTGATCTTTAAATTTAGCTTTTATTCCAACAAACTGCTCTTTCGTGATCATAACATATTTTGGTACCATTGCATATTAGTATAACAAATTGCTCCCCTCTAAATTTTTCCCAATCATTTCATTGGTTAATATAATGTAATATTTCTTATACTGTATCTGGAGAATTATCCTTGGGTATCCGTGACTTACTGATTCAGTATAAACCGATATATCACCTTATATTTTGACTGTAACAGTTGGCTTTGAGAACTCAAATAACCTTGGGATCTATTTTATGACTTACAATGAAACTTTGAAGTTAAGATATATTTTACAGCCTCTCCTAGTCAATACATGGATATGATGATAAGGTCTACCCACAATATCTTGGAAACAAAACAACTGAAATATATTTAACCCTAATCTAGGTCCTCTTTCACTGATATCGGGATAGGATAGACTGTATTCTACAAGCTAAAATTTAAAGTTAAATTTTTAGATTGTAAAAATTTAAACAATATTAATACAAAAGGAGTGGTTAATATTATTTCCAGAAAAAAGGGGACATCCTGAAACCAAATTAAATGTGTCCACAATATTGTAAAATGAGAAGTCAGTGATGACTAACAGAACCTCTCCATCCTAGTTGGCTTGTGGTACATATTTAATTTATTAATATTCACCAGCAAGATCCAACAATCATTCCTTGCTTTAATCACCTACTGCATTAGTCTGCTTGGCATCAAATTTGCAACAAAGATGAAAGATAT
Source organism: Pan troglodytes (assembly GCF_028858775.2). Classification (NCBI taxonomy): domain Eukaryota; kingdom Metazoa; phylum Chordata; class Mammalia; order Primates; family Hominidae; genus Pan; species Pan troglodytes. The sequence goes on along the minus strand of NC_072409.2, from coordinate 71,263,118 downwards.
ATATGTAATTTCTCAGCTTACATTTTGCAATAACAAAATACCATAGACTGGGTAGCTTAAACCATAAAAATTTGTCACAGTTCTGGAGGCTGAAAGACCAAGATCAAGGTGCTGGCAAGATAGGTTTTATTCTGAGGCCTGTTATCTTGGCTTGTAGGTGACTGCCATCTCACTGTGTCCTCACGTAATCTCTTTGGGAGTGTGGCATGGAGAGAGCGTGAGAACAAGCTTTCTGGTAACTCTTCTCATAAGGGCACTAATCCCATCATGAGGGCCCCACCACCTTAGGACCTCATGTAGCTTTTTTTTTTTAATTTGATTTAAGTTCTGAGATACGTGTGCAGGAATTACAAGTTTATTACATGGTAAACGTATGTCATGGTGGTTTGCTGCACCTATCAACCCATCGCCTAGGTATTAAGCCCCACATGCATTAGCTCTTTACCCTGATGTTCTCCCTCCCTTTGCTCAGACCTCATGTAGTTGTAATGATCTCTCAAAATCTCCATCTGCAAGTCCCATGGCATTGGATATTATTGCCTCAATATATACATTTTGGAAGGACACAAATAGCCAGTTCATTATACCTGCTCAGTCACCTTCTGATTATTATTTAGGTTGAACCCTTGTCCAGATGAGAAGGAATCACAAATACAGGCTTTGATCTGAGACTGTAATGTATTAGGAGTTCAGAACAGTGGAGGACAAGGCAGGAAAAGCCCACAGCCTCAATATACAGAAGTAGGACAGGACATTATGGAGAATTCAAAATAACAAGCCAAGCAGGCCACCCAGTTGAGTCATCAATCTGAGTTGGATGGTCTGAGAAAGTAAGCCCAGGCAGGAGAGAGGTTATAGGGGCAGAACTGCCAAGAGTAAAAGTATCCAGAAGAAGGATGGTACCAGGAACCAGGAAAAATTCTCCAAAGCCTTATGAACAAAGCCACGGTCATTTTTATGGCAATGCAGAAGATGCTATGAGAGGGCCCATCTGACTTAGCCATATATTTGGCTTGCAACTTTGACTTTGCTACATGAAAAGAATGTTTTAGTTAAAATTTGATCTATGTGTCAATTCTATATTTTAAATAAACATATTAAATAAATTGACCTTGCATTTTTTACATGTAGTATCTTTCTTACTTGGGTAATGTAAGTTCAGCTCCTTGAATACGAACAATTCTAGGTATACCCTCAGAAGTAGGGTTTTAAATAACAAAGCCAAGGGACAGAGCGTTAGTAGAAATCACACTGCAGGAGGTTCTCCCTGTTGCGACTACTCTTCCAAGATGTCATTTTCCATCAGCCAGGGGTAAAATTACAAAAAAAAAAAAAAAAAAAATGCTCCAAATCACAATGACTTTAAACAAAACAAAGATGCATTTCTTTCTTTCAATCACAGTCTAATTTTGTATCATTGGGAAAGATGACTCTGCTTCACTCTGTTACTCAGGGATCTAGGTTCACTTCCTCTAATGGCTATCTTCTAGAAATTTGGGTTATTTGCTGGATTTTCTGCATCGGATAAAAGAAGAGGAGGGTTATGCAGAAAGTACATTAATGTCAGGTCTTGACATGGAATACATTATTTCCACTCATATTCCATTGGCTAGAGCTCAGTTGCATGGTCCCTTCAAGGGTGGTTGGGAAATGCAGTCTAGTGTGTCTAGGAGGCAAAGGCACCGGATAATGGTAAACACATATCTTATGATTGCTATATCTCTTTATCTGCTTATCTCTCTACAGCCTCTTCTCCACCGGCAGGAAAGTTGTAAAAAAGAAGATCTACAACAAAAGATACTCCAAATTATGCTTATACGTTTTAATAAATATAATTTCTAAAAAATTGATGAACAAAAATCTGGACAGTGTGCACAAAGTCAGTTTCAAATGGTTTTGAGCATATCTGTGAACACGCCATATGTTCCAAAAACAATTAGTCATTGTTCAATATGAATAGAGAGAATTGTAGCCAATAAATTTAAAATAAGTTCTTGAATATACTTAGCATTAGAAGATTTGATATTATTTGAAAGCTCTGGTTACAGTTCTTTATGGCTGTTTATTTGTCACGAGAAACATTAAGTTTTCGCCTAAATCCATATTTCAATAGAGTACTTATGCACTTGGTTCAAGAAAGAACTTGCCAGTGGCCTTCGGAGAGACAGCCTTGGCACTAGCAACTTTGAATAATACATCAGGGAAAAAGCTTTCAAACAAATCCTTTAGGTTAAAAGTAAGCTGTAGCCATAACTAATATGCGATGACTTTTACTTTATATCAGAGGGAAGAAATAGCCTCTTATTTAGTTAATTCTAGAACTACACTCTCTAGGACAATGACAATTAGCCACATGTAAGTATTTAATTAAAATTAATTAAAATTATATAGAATTAAAAATGTAGGTAGTTACTCTGGCCACATGTCAAGTGCTCAGTAGCCTTAATTAGCTTGTGGCTATCATATTGAAGAAAGAAGATATAGGGCATTTCCATCAACGTTGCTCCTGGGTAGCAGTGATCTAGAAGTTTGCTGACCCATAGCCATGCGAGAGGGAGAAACAGAGACAAAGAACTCTGATCAGGATGTCTGTTACTTATTCCTTTTTTTATTTGTGCACAAATATGAATGTGTTCAGTACATTTTAAAAAATCAAGCTTAAACAACTGGGTGTTTGCTTTGATGCCTAAGGAAGGGCAGCTAGCTCATTGGGGACTTTTATTTATTGCTTTTGTGCTAGCAAACAGACTACTAAAACAATTGAAAAGAAAGCCATTCTGTTTGGTGTGAATGGGCATAATAAATTAAATACAATGCAATTTAACCCATGATACTTAAGTAACAAAATATATCTGTATACATTTTAAAATATGAAAGCCAAATAGGCTACTAAAGTTTCTTTCTCCCTCTCTCCTTCTCTCCTTTCCATACACTCTCCCACATCCTTCTATTTTTTTCTGGTTCCTGGAACATTCTGTTTTTTTTTACAAGCTAACAAGTTTGATGTGGCTCTGTGTCTTATTCCCTTCCAGGCTTGCAGCTGTTTTGGCAACAGAAGAAAAAATCCCCGTAACAAATCAAATAAAAGCCCTTTATGTGAAGAGGAATTGAAAACAGCAGGCCTCAAAGAGGACTGCACATGAGATGCCTTGTTCTGGCTTTCAACACAACTCAAATCAGAAACACATTACCATAATCTGAAACAGCCCACTGCTAACACAAGACAGATGGTGGGTAATAACCCATGCATCATTAATAAATAAATTCCAGCATTAAAGGCTTTACAAAGTATGACAACATTATCTGGGCACAATTACTGCCCCTCTCCCACCCCCAACATCATTTCAGTGTGTTATGGGATACGCTAGGTTTATTTTTATTTTTTTTCCCCTCCAACTCCATGGATCTGAAGGAAGTTTAAATATGACACAAGTTTTAACCAGATGAAACCTATCTCAGTGTACAAGACAGGTCTGAAACTCCATAAGGGAAAAATAAAATAGCTGCCAAAGTTTAACAGCTCACATGTTCTGGTGTTGGATCAGCCCACAGCAATTTATTGCACTGCCCTCCATGCGCTGGCCTCACCCTTTCTGGTACGCCTCTGTGCCTGTATTGCAGTATACACTCCAAGCAAGAATCTTGGCATCCCATTTGCCACAAAGCTGAAAGATATATGAGTAATTTCTCAGCTTTCCTTTTGCAAACGATACCATCTGTCTCTTTTCCCCCAGCTCCCCCCACCAAGGGGGGAAGAAAAAACAGCCTCTGATTAAATTGAAAAAAGGAGAGAGAGAGAGCATTTTAACTCCATAAATGTTGGAAATTTAAAAAATTATTTTGTTTTGTTTTGTTTGTTCAATGGGATAATGTTATTCCAACAGAATGTGAGGAGTATAAGAATGCAGCAATGTGACACAGAACTGTGCAGACCTCTTTGGGTGATGTTGTCTGGAATTCCCCAGGGTAGCAGCGTTCCTGCAAAGCCTAAGTGCCCACTTCCTATGCGTGCCATCCTAAGCCAAAAGTCAAGCATGGTCCTGGCCATCAGCTCGGGAAAAATACAGGCCTTAGGAGAGCAAATATTATATTAGATTCATCCTATATAAATTACATATTCCTCCTCAAAAATGGGTAATATAAGCATTTTTGTCAAACAGACCAGCATCATGTTTTTAATGAAAGAGATAAACTATTTTACATTAACTCACTTGACAGGTGAAGAGCTAGGAACAGAGAAAATAATACATGCTAACCAGGCTAATCCAAGATTACTAGAAGGCCAAGGGAAAGTATCTCCGTGGCATCATCCGTTGACCCAAGTGGTCAGTCATGTGGATGTGATTTATAGTCCGTGAGTACAGAGTTGCTTCTCCTGATCCAGGCCCTGTGGGGGTGGGGGAAAAGAAAGAAATCCCTCTCTGGAACAGCTGTCCCTTTTCTTTCAGCACACAGAGAAATTTCCTTCCACTTAGACTCACGTGAAGGCTGATCAGCAAGACTTTTCTAATTAGCATCTAAACCCTTTGCCTCTATGTCCTCTTCTTTCCCAAACTTAAATCAATATTTTTATGTGTACATATGTATCTACTTTCTCTTAATTCACTGTGTGTTTATCTTATTTCCTCCATTAAATTGTGAGATTCCTGAGGGTAAATACTATGTCTAATCTATGCCCTAAATTCCCCTTAGCACCCAGTACAGAACACCACACTCAGGCTAAATGAAATCACAACTCAGAGACAGACGCCAAGGCCCCTGGCAGCGCAGACTCGGAAGGAGTCTATGAGTTCCAGGTGAGTCTGTTCCAAGGCAGCTTTTCTTTGAGCTCTCTCCAACTTTCTCTGGGAACAGCTGCTGAGGGACGGTCAGAAGGAGGTGAGTTAAGCTTTAATTGGTTCCTGAGGTATGCAATTTCCTCTATGATCTTAACGTGATGAAGGGAAATTTAAATGGACTCCCATATTGAATTGATAGACAGAGAATAGAGCAAAAAATCATACTGATCAAGGAACTTTCTACAAACAGCACATTCTGTAAAAGTAAGGATTATTTTCAAAATGTCTTGGTGTATTTCCAACTCTATAATTTCTGGATTCACATTTGATAGTCTCCCTCTTCTATCTTGTGGTAATTCCCAAGCAGGACAATTTACTAAGCTATTATTTTTTCATCATCATCATCCAGGTCAAATAAGTGACCAATACACTTCTTATTTTGCCCATTTTGAAGCACAGGCTATGGTTTTAAGTTGGTTAACTATATTTAACCTCTGTTCTCTGAAGTTTTAAGGCCAAAAATCAAATTCCATGACTACAAACATTAAAACTGTGAAAAACAGCATGTAATTGCACATTCATGCTGTAGTTTAGATTGTTATTTTTACTTTTACATGTAGCAAAGAGCAAAATATAGCATGAAACATATGAAGGACAAGTTACTTTTTTTTGATAGTCAAGAAAGTCTTTGTCTAGGAAATTAAGAGGTGATGTGTTCATTAACGAATGAATATTTTTGTGTGTCAGGACTTGCATCAGGGGTTTAGGTTAATGCGATGAGCAGACCTTAAAGTAATGGAGCAGAAGAAATAAATCAGAACAGTGGGCTGGCTGAACAAAGGGGGTATTTCCACGTAGACAACTATGAGGAGGAAGCAAAGGGTAGATAGACATTCTTGTGAGACCAGGTAGAGGGTAGATAGACATTCTTGTGAGACCGGTAGAGGGCCCAGGAACACAGAACAGTTTCCTACAGACCTGTACTAGTTAAATGGAGGGAATACACACTTAGCACACTGTATCCCTAGACATGGACAGAGTTGGGGTTTGCCACCTCTTTGAGGTATTTCCAGCCCAGTATTAGTAGCTATTCCTCTTCATTTTTCTGTATGTCTGCCATTAGAGCATATGGTTCAGTTTAACAAATACTTGTGAAGTTTCTAGTGCCTCATTTTCCTTATCTGTAAAATAGGGGGAAATTCTAAATCTCACAGATCATTGAAAGATTAAATCACACATGTAAGGGTCTTAAAATGACGCAAACATTTATGGAAAATGATATGTTTTAGCTTTTATTCTTACAAAAATTGAATCCCTGGGCTAGGCACTCTAAATACAAAATAATTCCTTTTCCTTGCCATCTGGAAGCTTACCATGTGGGGGTAAGATCAATGTAGGAAAATGATTTTTATGTAATAAGGTAAGTGATACTTGCATTCACTCATGCAGAGGTATTTATTGAGCGCCTACTCTGTGCCAGGCACTCACTGTATTAGGCCCTGAGTATGCCCTCATAAAAAAAAGAAGACAAGATCTCTGCCCTCATTGACTTTACACTTTAGTAGGACATAGGGAAAGACAGAGATTTTAAAAATTCACAGAAGTAAAGCCAAGTTATAATTGTATATGACTACCACACACAAAAAAAGATGCTTCAAGAAGATTGTTCAGTTGTTTCTAAGTGTGCAAGGCAGTCAAGTGAGATAAGGACTTATAAATGTTCCTTGAATGGGTGCTGTTCATAATTACAGTTTCTTTTGAGAGCTAATTCCAAAGACTGTTGATTGAAGCCAGATTGAAGTGGGCTGAAGAAGAAGGGGAGATAAAGAAGTGAATACATTGATTCTACTTACGGTACACTTTTGAGAGCTAAAATAAAGATATGCCCAGGAAACTCAGTGTAAGTTCAGCATCCATTTCCTGGAGGAGCTAACATCTTGCCCTGAATCTTAAAGAATGAGTTATGCATGTAAAGAAAAATGAGAAGGATATTATAAACAGAAGGATAGCATCCCTGCCCGTCTCTAGAGATATACATTGCTAAAGTCAAAGATGTGTGAAATGGCAATATATATGCAGTCTGATCTATAAAATTTCTAGATTTGATCATTTTCCAAAGGTCTGGGCTATGCTCTTGGCTTAACATATCTTAAATATAATCCTAGTTTACTCTGTCTAGGTGATAACAATGTTCTGGCTGGTTATCTCAGTCATCTTTTGCCATAATAATGATGCCTAAATAATAACCACATACCCATGACATAGAACAATAAACATTTATTTTTGTTGTAAAGTCTATGGATCATCTACATCATCCAGGGCTTGGCTTTGCTGATTTCAGCTGGGCTTGCTCGTTTATCACTGGTCTACTCTGGGCCAGCTATGGACTGGCTGGCATAATATATAAGGCTTTACTTGGAATGACTCAGCTCTTTTCATAGTTCCTCATACTCCACCAGGCTAGCATGGGTTTGTTTTCGTGAGGGTGGCAGAGTTCTAATAGAATGAATGGGGACGTAAAAGGCCTATTGAGGGCAAGCTGAAACTGACACGCCGTGTCTTCTTCTTCTTCCTATTGGCCAATGTATGACACATGGCTAGCCCAAATGATTAAATTCTCTACTCCTCCTGTATCTAGGAGGAGTATCTAGTACTCCTGTCTAGTATCTAGTATCTAGTACTCCTATGCAGTATCTAGTATCTAGTACTCCTCTTATATGTAGAAGGAGTATTTAACCATTTTTGCAATCAGTTTTTCTCATAGGTAATTAATGCTTTTGGAGCATAGTGATTCCTTTGCAGATCTCTCTTCAAAAGAAAGCTGAAACCACAAATACTTCATAGTGAGATATCTTATTTGTCAGAACATATCTGTCAGGGTGCATTTGGCATCTTGCTGGTTAGTTTTTGGAGATTCGCCATTCTACCACCACATCTTGCCAATCTTTAAAGTATAGAGTGGCATATGTTAAATAATGAATGTTCTTGCCCCTTGCCAGCTAGTTACTCATGTGCTCACCTATTTATCTAGTTTTCCCACCCACCCTGGAAAGGTGGGTTGCTATTGTTATGGTTCCTATTGAGTTTGGCTACCAATCATGTGGGCATGGTAAAGTTTCTGGAAGAATCTAAATCTAGGTCCCATCCATCCTGTCTCATGAGATTTCCATTTTCTAAGTCATTAGAATAAACAGATCTACCGGGTCAAGCTTATGTGTTCTTTTTCCCAAATCTACTTTACTGATATTATTCATAATTTGTGCCATAACTTTCTCTAAAACCTGACCCCTCTTCTCAGGATTTAGATTTGAGGAATAGAAAGTATGTTGGTAGGAAAGGAAGGGAATGAAATCACAATTTGTTCTCAAACTCAAAGTCTTTGCTATAAACCAACTTATACCAAGCAGGCCTATGTAAGTGGTTTTGAGTTCTAATACAGATATTAATGAAGTGGTGCTTTAATTCTTATTCTGTTACTGCTTTTGCCCATGATTCTCTAAAGGGCCTTGTAAAGGCACCAGAACCTTACCATAATCTCTAAGTCTCCATAACACAGTCTTTTAGAGCTTGAGCTTCTCAGAAGCGATGTAAATAGGGTTGTCAACTGAAGGCAGCAGGAAATGTTGGGGAAAGAAACAAAACAGAAGATAGTGCTCATATTAGAAAACTTTCCCAACCATGTGATAACTTGATTTCTGTGTGCTGGCCAGAATTTTTCATCATTTCATTGTGCACGGTTTCATGCTTTCTTCCATTTCCTTTGAAGATTCCTGAGTTCGAAAACATGAGAACAAAAATGAAGAAAAATCTGTTTCTGTGAACTTCCCCTATTCCAGCCAAAAACTCTTGGGCTTGCATAGCTCCTATTTGATGATGGCTCCAGGGACTGACAGATGGCACTGCTCTCCGTTGCCTGATATCTCTGTGATGTGGCTTGGGAAGTCAGAATGTTCTAGGCAAAACTCTACAAATTCCCAGTATCAGTAGCTTCAGAATAAAGGCAACGTGGGCCTCTTGTAGTCATTGGATGAGTTATTTCTCTAGCTAAACTTTATGTGTAATTTTTATTCATTGTAGGAAAATAGAAAAAAAAAAACAAAACATTTTAAGATTTTAAACTACTAAATAGGATGATGTTCAACTATTATGAAAATAAAATTTTTAAAATAAATCTATTTTGAAAACAAAATTTTAAAAATAAATCTATTTTAAAAATAGGTTAACATCCTATTTGTAGCAGCAGGAGGAAATTGTTGATATCATCTGTTGGTTTGCCTCCACGTTTTTAAGCTAACTTGCTCTTATGTAAAAATGGCAAGATAGAGAATCATCCCCAAAACCAGCTAACTGTGTACATATATATTGATTCTAGACACTTTGGGGTCAAAGTAAATGAAGTTTAAGTAAGAGGCAGGGTGGTGGAGGAGGAAAAGACATACTTTAGCAAACCACATTGTGGAATTTGGTGTAAAGATGTATTGTTTTATTTAGTTAAGCACAGTCCAGACAAGTGAGACTGATAAAGGAAAAAAAATTCTGGACAAAAAAATAGAATTCAATTCAACACTCATTTTTTAGAGAAATGAGCTTTTGTCTTCCTTGAGGAATGAATGGATGGTTAGTGAAGTTCAAGGAAACCCAACAATTGTACCTGATTCATATTCTAAGTCTTTTCTTGATGAATTTAGCAGGAACTGGATAAAAGTTGATTATAATTTAAATTCCCACTGCTATTTTGGAAACTAATCAGAGGAAAGAAGGCCAAAATATTCTTTCAAGACTTGTAAAGAAGAAAAAAAACGAGAGAGACTTGGCTAAACTGAGTCCTCCAGGCAGATGTTTCTATTGGCAACCAGTGAGGCAAAGGAAAAAATGTTTATTGAAGAAAATATTCATAGGTGGAAGCTTTGAGCTCTGAAGAACTCACTACGGTCTAATCACACCAGATGTAGGGTTTCTGGAAAAAATAACTGCCTTTATTCTTCTTTAATCAATTTCATTTTATTAATTTATTCATATATTTAATACATATTCTCTCCATATTTTTAGTCACATCACACAAAGATTTACATTTGGGAATTTTCCCTCTCTATAGCAATATTCCTGTGTTCCAGCTCCAGCACTCTGAAATATGATCTGTTGCTCAGTTTGTACTGGAACTTAGTATTTACTGTGATCGGATAGGTACCTGGCTTACCATCACTCACCTTATCACTGAATAAATTAATCTTAAGAGAGGGGCACAATATGACTTCTTTTAAGTTCACAGAGTCAGTAAAAGTTCAAACTGAAGGAAGCCCTGGATGTTATGTTGCTGTAGTAAAGCTCAGACAAGATCCCTTGTCACCAACACTGTGCAACAGTTGTCTCTTTGATTTAAAACACAACCACCAAGGCATTTTCACAAATATAAGGTAAACTTAGCTGGTCTACAGATTTCAGGACCCAAGCCCTTTTATCATTTGTGTTAAACAAATACTTCCTCAGCATTACAGATAATTATTATCTTCTTCTTAACTACCTCGTATAGACAGGCTTTTTAAAGTTATTTTCTTGTTTGAATTCTGCCATTCAAAAGCACTTAATATAAGCTGACAACCAAGTCTCTGATGCTCTATATAATAAAATATCTGCAAGAGAACTTAAAATTGCAATTTTAAAGCATAAATGTTATCAAGAGTTTCAGAGTAATTTTTGAAGCTTTATTTCTAGCCATCTATTATTGCTGTTTTACTTGCTGACTTGAGATGAATCTGAGTTTTGTGGTCTAAATTGAGAACTGGGAAATGACAGGTAAAGTAACAAATATTTCAAACTTTTCATTTTCTTTTTAGAAGGTCCCTGGAGTAATAGCCCTTAGTGACTCTCATGTTCTGGCTCAGTAGTTCTCAAATTGGCAGTTACCAATCAGCTCCAACTTTATGGGTGTTAGATCTGTGCAATCTCATAGGGCTTCACATATATAACAGCCCCACACTTGTTTTAATGTTCCTCTATAGCCTTATTAAAATTCTAAATTTTTATCAAGGGCTCCACATTTTCATTCTGCACTAAGGCCTGCATACTATGCACTTGGTCCTATTGCCGATCTCCCACCATCTTAACCACTAAGAGAATTAGTTACAGGACTATCACAAATCCAGGGAAAGAGACAGAAAGCAAGAGAGAGAGACTCAATTTATAGGCAGCACTGTCCAATCAAAATGAGACACATAAGTAATTTTAAATTTTCTACTAGCCACACTAAAAAGTAAAAAGAAAAAGATGAGATTATTTTAATAATATATTTTGTTTATCAAAATTTATCTGAATATACTTTTAATATATTTATATATTTAAATATTTGAGAAGTATTACATTTTTTCTTAGTTTTTGAGATTCACTGTATTTTACACTTTTAGCACATCTCATTTAATTAAAAATTCAGTTCTTCAATCACAATAGCAACATTGCATGTACTCAATAACCATACCTGTTAGTTAGTGGCTACCATATTAGACAGGACAATAACAAAGTAATTGTGAAAGAAACTTGGTTCCATGCTAACAGAAATACAGAAGCATGGTGAAAAGTTATTGGCTTTGAAAAGCATTCTACAATTCTTTGCCTTCTGTGTTTCTTTCTCCCTCGCTCATTTTTTTTTAATGGGACTAAAAAAGGAAGAAGATATTCAGTATAATGATCTTAACAATTCAAGTGTGGTTTACTATCTTGCAGAGGCCAGCAACCACAGTAAATTGGAACATCCTGGGTATTTCTGGTGCTCAGAGCAAGAATGGTTCATATTTGGCACAAAAGCTGGAATCCCACAGTGAGGAGAGATGGAAAACAAGAATACTGCTCTTGTACGAATAAGTGGACTGGAGCAACGATCCGTGAAATGGTGTCCTGGAAACTCCATCCCAGGCGCCCTCACTGTAATTGTTTTTAAAATGGTGGTGAAGCAAAGAGCATTTTGGAAATCTTTTCCTAACCCCTCACAGGAAAATGTGAAGGCAGCAGTCACCACCTGCAAACAAACAGATCATTGGTGACTGACTGCAGCATCAAACTGTACCTGAGATTCCCAGAGAAATGGGCTCTTTGTTTCAGGTAATTGGCAGAATTAGAAAAATGGCCTTCATTACAATCTCTATATAAATTTTTGATTTATAGGTTTGTGATAAATTAACAGCTTTGAAGTTTTACTAGGGTTGCCATGTATCTCATATCAAACCAAACAGCCCAGGACCAAGACTTTGATCAAGTATTGAATTTGCTTTTATCAATGGGTGTCCAGGGTTGCTTGGGGTCCCAAGAATCTCTGGCATTTAAAGATGCCTGCTGCCCCTGCTGGAATATTTGGAAATGCTATTAAGAATTGGTGCCCTGAAGGCAAGTAGATTACCCAGATTTCCTCTTTCAAAGAGATACTGTGAGACTTGGAAAACAGTATTTATTTTTTACTTCAATTTAACATGAATAATTGAGTCCTAGTATATAAATAATAGAGTCCTCAGCTAGAAAAAAACCTTAGTTGCTATTCAGGTTGTGGCAGTCTCCAATCGTATAGGAATGCTCTTTGCAAACTTCTGTAACTAACACTTGCAGTGATGAAAAGCTAATACTCTTTGTAATGCAGACTGTTTCATTGTGTGTACAGTTCTGAATCCCAGATCCTTTTCTCTCCACTCTTCTAATATAGAGCTCAAATCTATTATGTCCAAATTCCCATCCGTCTTTTTTCTAACTCAACATTTTAGAGACTTAAAGAACATAAACATCATCTTCCACATGACAACCCTTAAAATACGTGACTCAAACCATTCCTGAAAAGTCCTTTTTTGTCCAAGCTAAATGTCCACATTTTTCTCAGCTATTGCTGTTTTAAGTGTGATTTTCATATCACTCACTGGTCATTTGAGTTTACATAATCTTCAGAATTTCAGAATATCTTTTAAAATATAGAATTAATAACTAAACATAATACCACAGATTATGCTATGACTGAAAATGCTGTGAAGGTATTTTATTGGATTCATCTATTTTTATAATAATGCAGCTTCAGATTTCATATAATCACAGCAATGATGGATCTTCCCTCTTCTGATCTTTATTTATCATCTGATTTTTGTTTTCCTTAGGTACATTTTCCCTTTTTCACTACAAAATAATTTTTAAAATACAGAAAAAAATATATATATATATTTTGAGACGGAGTCTCGCTGTATCGCCCAGGCTGGCGTGCAGTGACGCGATCTCGGCTCACTGCAAGCTCCGCCTCCCGGGTTCATGCCATTCTCCCGCCTCAGCCTCCTGAGGAGCTGGGACTACAGGCGCTTGCCACCACGCCCAGCTGATTTTTCGTATTTTTAGTAGAGATGGCGTTTCACCATGTTAGCCAGGATGGTCTCGATCTCCTGACCTCATGATCCACCCACCTCTGCCTCCCAAAGTGCTGGGATTACAGGAAGTCTTAATATCTAGGAGGGAAGAACCCAGCCTGTATTATTCACCTTGAAAATTTTCATCTTACAAATTACTTGACCTTCCCCTTGTTCTTATACATAAATTTCTGGATCAGTTTGTTAAATTTCATCAAAAACAAAAGCAAAAGCCTTCAGGGCTCTTGTTTGTAACTGCACTGAATTAATTGATTTTAATGGGGAGAATTAAAATATTGGCTCCTAACTTTTAAATGCCAGACAACATGTTTTCTCCTGAGCATTTTATTTCTCACCCTGACGATGAGACCCAATAAATAAGGTCAAGTCACATTATACCCCAGCAGTCAAAAGCAGAGTTATTATACTGGGAGTGGTAAGAGGTAGGCCTGTGGTTACACAATGAAGGCAAGGTAGAAAACAGTTGACAACCGCAGTGTCTCTTACTACTCTCTCACTCAATCATGACAATACATGGACAATAACAGCCACAGCAGTGTGAGAAGAACATGGTAACCAGAGGCTCAGAACCCTCACAGATAAAAGTGTGTTAACCTGACTTGATAAACCAGTAATACCAGTTCAGCTACTAACTGAGGATGTGGGCAATTTCAAATGGGTACTAGAGGAGGAAGATGATGAGCACCTATGATAATCTGAGACCAACTATTGTAGTAGGGACTGCCATTTGTTTTACTACCTTTTCTCTTTTATAATTTCTAGAAAAAGAGACTAACAAGAATCATGGAGAAGCTTTTTCCAGTTGGAGTGAACTTATTATATGGAACAAATAGATCTGAGCAGTGCTGGGGTGAACTGTAGTGGATGCTGTGTTTTGTGACACAGATGTCCTTTGTGACTAAGGCACTCATTTCCCCAGGTTCGAGACTGTTGGTTGCTGATTGCTCCCAGCTGAGTCAGTCTCCAAGCAATTTTTTCAGCCAAGGAAATCATCCTATCCCAAAAGTTAAACTCCATTCCCTGATGAAAGCTGTCATATAATAATTAGTTGTTGGGGACGGGAGAGTTAAAAAAAGCCCCACATTGTTGCCACAATTGAGAAATCTGTGAATAGCCATCCCAACCACTGTTGCCACTGAGAGTTGTGAGACCTCTGTTAGAACTGCATGATTACAGTTCAGTTTCTCCTGTGTTTAATCCTGCTTTCTTCACCCTTCATTGGTGTTGCTCATCAGAGAACTCCCCAAAAAACTAGCTGCATGAAAACTCAGAGCCTCCGACTTTTGTTCCTTTGGGATATCTGACTTCCAAAAATTACTAAAATTTCCATTAATTATACCTGCACATAATTTCAGTAACCAAGGATTATAATTCAAGTTGACTGTGGGTATTTGAAATCATAAATCATATATTATCTTGCCATCTCACTGGAGATATTAAGATTGAATTCCATACTAAACATATTTTAGAAATCTTTTCCCATTCTAATTCTGTTTCTATGAATAAAAAATTTTCTCTTTTCCCCTGACATTCTGGAATTTATCAGCGATACCCATTTAATTTTTATCAATTAATTTTACTGAGTAGTCAGGTGCTTTAAAAATGAAAACATATATTTTTCCATTTGAAAAAAAATGTACCTATGTCTTTGATAACCGCCTTTTCCCTGTTTCCTTTGTTCTCATTTACTAGGACTCCAGTTAAGTGAATGTTGGACCTTCTAGATGAATAATTTAACTTCTTAATGTTTCTAAATTTTATCTCTTTGTTATTTTGTCTGCTTATTGAGAGACTTCGTCAACTTTTAACTTCCAAATTTTTGAATTTGAAGATTTTTAATTTCCATGTTTTTCTTATTTTACTCTGATGATTCTTCTGTTGACGGTGCTTTGATTTTTTTCTTAAAATTCATTATAATTTATATTGTTAAAAATGTCCTCCTGTTCTTGCATTGTGAATGCTTTCTTTCAGTTATTTATTTATTTCATTATACTTTAAGTTCTGGGATACATGTGCAGAACGTGCAGGTTTGTTACATAGGTATACACACGCCATGGTGGTTTGCTGCACCCATCAACCTGTCATCTACATTAGGTATTTCTCCTAATGCTATCCCTCCCCAAGCCCTCCCACCCCCCAACAGGCCCCAGTGTGTGATGTTCCCCACCCTGTGTCCAGGTGTTCTCCTTGTTCAACTCCCACTTATGAGTGAGAACATGTGGTGTTTGGTTTTCTGTTCTTGTGTTAGTTTCCTGAGAATGATGGTTTCCAGCTTCATCCATGTCCCTGCAAAAGACATGAACTCATCCTTTTTTATGGTGGCATAGTATTCCATGGTGTATAAGTGCCACATTTTCTTTATCCAGTCTATCATTGATGGGCATTTGGGTTGGTTCCAAGTTTTTGCTATTGTGAACAGTGCTGCAATAAACATAGGTGTGCATATGTCTTTATAGTAGAATGATTTATAATCCTTTGGGTATATACCCAGTAATGGGATTGCTGGGTCAAATGGTATTTCTGCTTCTAGATCCTTGAGGAATCGCCACACTGTCTTCCAAAATGGTTGAACTAATTTACACTCCCACCAACAGTGTAAAAGCCTTCCTATTTCTCCACATCCTCTCCAGCATCTGTTGTTTCCTGACTTTTTAATGATCGCCATTCTAACTGGCATGAGATGGTATCTCATTGTGGTTTCGATTTGCATTTCTCTAATGACCAGTGATGATGAGCTTTTTTTCATGTTTGTTGGCCTCATAAATGTCTTCTTTTTAGAAGTGTCTGTTCATATCCTTTGCCCACTTTTTGATGGGGTTGTTTTTTCCTTGTAAATTTGTTTAAGTTCTTTGTAGATTCTGGTCTCCTTGAGTTTTCTAAATTATAGTTTATAATAGAAGCAAAAATCGTAATGTTTAATCTAATTATAAATGGACATACAGAAAATATTTAATATAATTAGATTATAAATGGGAGAGGGTAACAGAACATAAAGGGAGATAAGATCTCTATATTTCACTTGAAATAGTAAAATGTCATATTACTAGATTGTAATTACTTATAGATATATAATGTCATACCTACAGGCAGGAAAAAGAAAATAGAAACAAACAAGAGAGAAAAACAGAAAAAAATGGCATATTTAAGTATAACATATCAATAATGAAATTAAATATAAATGGTCTAAATTTATGAACCGAGAAACAGGGATTGGCAAAGTAGATTAAAATGCATGACCTATAGTGCCAGAAAATAAATGTGTTTTTTAAAAAGAAACTACTGTGCAAAAACGTGTACAGAGATGTTTATGGCAACTTTACTTATAATTGCTCATGGAGGCAACCAAGATGACCTTCAGTAGGTGAATAGACAAAGAAACTGCCAAATTCTTTAGCATGGAATATTATTCAATGCTAAAAAGAAATGAACTATCAAACCACAAAGAAACACGGAGGAAACTTAACTGCATATTAATGAAAGAAGCCAATTTGAAAAGGCTACATACTGCATGATTCCAATTACATGACA
Source organism: Pan troglodytes (assembly GCF_028858775.2). Taxonomy (NCBI): domain Eukaryota; kingdom Metazoa; phylum Chordata; class Mammalia; order Primates; family Hominidae; genus Pan; species Pan troglodytes. Next base: position 71,246,428 of record NC_072409.2, on the reverse strand, counting down.
TTCTGTAAAAAGCAAAACTGGAGTCATAGTCCAGGGTCAGAGGAGAGAGAGGGATGAATAGGCAGAACACAGACGGTTAGGCAGTGACAAAACACTCTGTATGATAGCATAACAGTGGATATATTTGGCCAATATGAAATGGAATGTACAAAAGGAGTGAACCCTAATGTAAACTATATAGACTCTGGGTGATAATGATGTGTCAATGTAGGCTTACCAATTATAACAAATGTACTACTCTGGTGGTGGATGTTGATAGTGTAAGAGGCTATTCAAGTATAGAGTCAGGAGGTATGTGAGAATTCTTCATACCTTCTACTCATTTTTGCTATGAACCTAAAACTGCTCACATAAAAAATGTCTACTTTAAACAACCCACTAAAAATTAAAGGACATTTTTAAAGAATGAATAAGTAAATAAATAAACTGCAGATAACGACAGGAAACTATCAAAGGGATATGAGTGCCATCTGAAAGAGCTTCAAATGGCCAAAAACTGGAATATTTTGAACAAAAATACAGTAGTGTTGATTCATACTCCAAAGTACAAAATAAATAATCATGAGTCCATACTGATATAACTTAATGATTTAATAAGTAAATTAATGTAAGAGAATAGACAAATCTCCCATCCAAAAAATTCTAAATAATTAAAGTAGATACTTTCTTCTTCAGCAAGTAGAATATAACTTCCCACTTTTTATTTGTGGATTGCAAATAGTGAGTTTCTTCCCAAGGGTACAGTATGAAAATGAGAGAAATACTAAATTTACAATGGGGAACCTTCACAAACACTGTTTCAGTCAGGTAATCAAAGTTAATATCGACAATCACAAATCATGTCAATAGCATGGAGCCTTAGTGTGATCTGGTGAAAATGACACATTACATCTATAGTGGTCCTCCCAAAAACATATTACTCAACCTAATCATGAAGAAAACAGTCACATTCCATTAAGGAACAGTTTACAAAATACATGACCATTACTCCTTAAAATTGTCAAGTTCATCAAAAACAAGGAAAGTCTGAGAAACTCTCACAAGAGGAGCCTAAGGAGACATGACTATTAAATTCAATGCGGTTTCCTGGATGCAATCTTAGAAGAAAAAGAAGACCTTAGCGAAAAATAAAGGAAATCTAAATGACGTATGGACTTTGGTTAATAATACTGTATCAATCATGATTCATTAATGGTGACAAACGTGCAATACCAATATAAGACTTTAATAGCAGGGAAAACCGAGGGTGGGTTATAGATCAACCTCCTTTTCTGTCTTCATGATAAATCTGTAAATTTAAGACAACTCTAGAATACAAAAATTTATTAAATTCCTGTTTTAAATGACTTAATTTTAGGCTATCTACAAAAAACTTCAAATATAAAGATAAAGGCAGATTAAAAATAAAAGGATGAAAAAGATAGATCATGCAAACATTAATCAAAAGAAACAAAAAGTGACTATATTACATATTAAAGTATATTACAGAGCAAATACATAATATTTTGTATTTGCACAGCAAATCCAGAAACAGAGAGATATATTACATAATAATAAAAGGGTAAATCCAACAAGAAGACATGACAATGCTAAACATGCATACACCAAACTACAGAAATACAAAATATGTTAAACAAAAATGGATAGCACTGAAAGGAGAAATTAAGAACCCAGAATTATACTTGGGAAACTGAATACCATGTTGGCAATAATTGCTAGATCTGGCAGGTAGAAAATTGGAAAGAACAGAGAATAATGCAATATCCTCAACAATAGAATCTAACGGACATGTATAGACTACTCTATTCAACAATAGCAGAATATACATTCCTTTAAGTGCCTGCAGAACATATAACAAGATGGATCATATCTTGGACCACAAAATAAACTTCAAAAAAGTTAAACAAATAGAAATCACACAGAGTGTGTTTTCTGACTACAATGGAATTAAATAGAAATTAATAACTAAAAGATAAGTGGACTATTTCAAACACTTGGAAATTAGGCAGCATGCTTCTAAATAATCCATGGATAAAGGAGAATGTATCAGGGAAATAAAAAATATATTTAACTGAATTAAAAAAAAGCAACATATCAAAATTTCTGAAACACAGTTTTTCCTTTGGTTGGTAGTGTGGAGGCCACACCATACCTGGAGTTACTGTAAAAGATGTGAACTGGCAGGAGTTCTTCAGACCTCTGGCAGCCTTCCCCAAAAGTCTGGAAGTTGAAAGTCCCAAGATATATTCAAGCTGGCCAAGCGTAAAGACCTTGCTCCCTATAATGACAGCTGATTCTACACATACCAATATGTGTAGACATAGCTTCCATAGCACAATATCTGTACCTCCCAGGTGGAGCTGGGGTTGGCTCCATGACCAAAATCTATGGGGCATCTTGAGAAATGGCTTCAGGCCCAGACACTTCAACCAAGGATCCAAGAGTATGGCATGCTGGGTCCTTGTTCTGGAAGTGCTGAAAATAGTGGAAGAGGACCAAGACAAGGGCTACAAACTAACAACTTCAGTGCAAAGAAATCTGGACAGAATTGCAGGATAGGTGGTGACTGCCAACAGGAAGCATTAGAATAAAAGATGCTGAGTTAATAATTGCCTCATTTAAAAAAATCTAAAACACATCTTACGCAGCACTGAGAGGAAAATATGTAACGTTACTTATATTAGAAAACAGAAACATTTTTCAGATTAATAATATAAGCTTCCTATTTCTCCACATCCTCTCCAGCACCTGTTGTAAACTAGTTCAACCATTGTGGAAGTCAGTGTGTCGATTCCTCAGGGATCTAGAACTAGAAATACCATTTGACCCAGCCATCCCATTACTGGGTATATACCCAAAGGATTATAAATCATGCTGCTATAAAGACACATGTACACGTATGTTTATTACGGCACTATTCACAATAGCAAAGACTTGGAACCAAGCTAAATGTCCAACAATGGTAGACTGGATTAAGAAAATGTGGCACATATACACCATGGAATACTATACAGCCATAAAAAAGGATGAGTTCATGTCCTTTGTAGGGACATGGATGAAGCTGGAAACCATCATTCTCAGCAAACTATCGCAAGGACAAAAAACCAAACACCACATGTTCTCACTCATAGGTGGGAATTGAACATTGAGAACACATGGACACAAGAAGGGGAACATCACAGACTGGGGCCTGTTGTGGGGTGGGGGGAGGGGGGAGGGATAGCATTAGGAGATATACCTAATGTTAAATGACGAGTTAGTGGGTGCAGCACACCAACATGGCACATGTATACATATGTAACTAACCTGCACGTTGTGCACATGTACCCTAAAACTTAAAGTATAATAATAATAATAAATAATAATAATATAAGCTTCCTTAAGTTCTTCTTTCAAAACTTGTAAAAGGGAGAGCAAAATAAATGCAAAATAAACAGAAGGAACAAATAGTAAAGGTAAGAGCAGAATGCAGTGAAATTGACACACCAAAACAACAGAGAAATTTGATGAAAACCAAGTTGGTTCATTGACAAAATAAATAGAATTATCAATCTTTTAGCAAGCCTGACAAAGAAAAAGTAGAGAAGATACAAATTACCAATATCAGGAATGAAACAAGATATCATTACAAATCCTGCAAACAACAAACAGCTAAGGGAGTGCTACCAACAAATCTATACATCCAAATTTGATAACTTAGATGAAAGGGACCGATATCTTGAAAACTACAAACTTACACAACTAATACTATATGAAATTGATAATTTTGAATAGCTCTATAACCATTAAGCAAATTAAATTCATAATTTTAAAACTCCCCAAAAATTAAATCTCCAGGACCACATGGTTCCAATGGAGAATTCTACCAAACGTTTAAATAATAATTTACACTGATTCTAAACAATTTATTTTATAAAATAGAAGAGAAGAGGAAGTTTTGCAAACACAGTACAAGAAAATAAAACTACAGATGAATATTCCTCATATAGTTGCAAAATCCTTAACAGAATATTAGCAAATATAATTAAGCAATATAAAAAAGAAATTATACATGATGACCAAATGGAGTTTATTCCAGGGTCGCAAGGATGATTTAATATCCAGAATCAGTCAACGTAATCTACCATACTAACAGTTTAAGAAAAAAAAAAGTGGTGCAGAAAATCATTTGACAAAATTGTATACACATTAAAGATAAAAATGTTCTTAAAAATAGGAATAAAGGGAAATTAACCTGATAAAGAACATCTACAAAAAAACAAAAAACCAAAAACCCTACAGCTAACATTGTACTGAATGAAGAGACACTAAATGCATTTTTCTATTGTTGGAAACAAGGCAAAAATATCAACACCGACCACTCTTACACAATATATTACTAGCACCAAAAATGCTATCCAATGCAGTTAAGACAATGAGGTTAATACAAGGCTTATTAATTATATAGGAAGAAATAAAAGTGCCCTTGTGTATAGATGGCATGGTTGTCTGCATAGATAATCCCAATAAATTTGCAAAAAACATTTAGAACTATTAAATGAGTTTAGAAATGCCACAGAATACAAAGTAAACATACAAAAATCAATTTTATTTCTGCATACTGGAAAATGAATTTAATAACACTATAAGTAAAAATGCAAAACCATTTGCAATTGAGGAAATAAACTCAAAAGATATTTTAAATCTAAAAAGTATGTAGGACTTTAATGCTGAAAATTATGAAGTACTGGTAAAAAATCAAAGAAGATGTAAATAAATAGAGATACATACTATCTTCATGGATTAGAACATAGATGTCAAATCTTTCCAAATCAATACACAAGATTAATGAGATTCTTATGAAATCTCAACAAGCTTTTGCATATATAGGGTTATTCTAGAATGTATACAGAAAGGCAAAGTAATTAGAATATCAAAAACAATTTTGAAAAAGAAGAAAAATGTGGGAGGAATTAGCCTACTCTCTTTTAAAACTTATTATAAAGCTACAGTAATCAAGACTATGTAGTACTGGTGAAGGCATAGGCATGTAGATCAGTAGAACAAAATAGAGAACCCATAAATAGGTCCACACACACATGTCCAACTAATTTTTTGATAAATGTCTAAAAGCAATATAAAGAAAAAACAATAGCCTTTCTGCAAATGATGCTGGAGCAATTAGACATTCATAGAGCCAAAAAATTAAATAGAAAATAAACTTAAACCTCACTGTATTTAACAGTTAACTCAAAATGGATTATGGATTATATGCAAAAGATAAGCTAAAACTTTTAGAAAAAAATAGGATAAATCTTTTGGATCACAGTTCTTAGAGCTCACATGAAAAGCATGATTGATAAAAAGAAAAAAATAATAAATTTGACTTTGTGTTAGTCCGTTTTCATGCTGCTGGTAAAGACATTTGTGAGACTGGGTAATTTACAAAGGAAAGATACTTAATAGGACTTATAGTTCCACGTGGCTAGGGAAGCCTCACAATCATGGCAGAAGACGAGGAGCAAGTCTCATCTTATGTGGATGGCGGCAGGCAAAGAGAGGAGCCCTTGTGGATGGAAACTCCCCTTTTTATAACCATTAGACCTCATCAGATTCATTGACTATCATGAGAACAGGACAGGAAAGACTTGCCCCCTTGATTCAATTACCTCCTACCGGGTCCCTCTCATAACACGTGGGAATTCAAGATGAGATTTGGGTGGGGACACACGGAACTCATATCAGACTTTAAAATTTATAAATTTGTTATGCGAAAAAAAGACAAACACTGACTGGAAGAAAATATTCGCATATGGTGTATCTGAAAAAAGTCTTAGATCAAAATATATAAAGAAGTCTCAAAACTCAACGGTAAAAAAACAAACAAAAAAACAAAATAAACCTTTTAGAATACAGGCAAAAGACATGAACAGATATTTCACTGTAGAAGGTATAGTGAATAAGTACATAAGCACACGAAAAGATTTTCAACTACATTACTTATTAGATAATTGTAAATTGAAGCCACAATGAGATATAACTACACACCTATTAGAATGTCTAAAAAATTGTTTAAAAACAAAGTGACAAAAGAAAATGTTGGGTGAGAATGGAGAGAAACTAGGTCATTCATTTATTTTTGATTGGAATGTAAATGGTAAAGGCTCTCTGAAGAACACTTTGGCAATTTTTTAAAAACAAACTAACATGTAACTAACATGTCACTCAGCAATTTCAGAAACTCCTAGAAATATTTATTTCAGAGAAACGAAGACTTATGTTCATATAATAACTTGTATGTGAATATTTATATAAGCTTTTTTTAGTAATAGCCAAAAACTTAAAATAACGCAGATGTCTTTCAATTGATAAATGGTTAAATAACCTGTTTATCCATACCATGTTATACTAATCCGTAATAAAATGAAATACTTAAGTATAAAATGAAATACTTTAGTGAAATTCTTTAGCATTTCATTTTATATTTAAATATTTCATTTTGTCACATAAGTATTTCATATTATATAAGTATTTAAGTATTTCATTTTATTATCTAAGTATTTCATTTTATTACATAAATATTTCATAAGTATTTCATTATATTTAGTATAAATACTAAAGTACTTCATAACTGATTAGTATAACACAGTATGGATAAACACAGTTTATTTATTTAAGTTTAATTTTAAAAATATAAAAATATACATTTATGATGATTTTACTTGTATTTCATGGCAAAGAGTAATGGATACATGTCATCAAACCACTATCCAAATAGTGCCCCTGCTTTTTATTTCTCCAAACACAGTTTAAGGCCATATGTTTCAATGTAGTTGCTCATAAAACTCAGTTTATTTTTTCACTGTCTCACAAATATATATAGAGTGCTGCTCCATATCAAGCACAGTACTGTGATAGAAACAGTAGTGAGCAAAAATGACATAGTCTCATCTCTAATAGGGCTTTCAGAAGTGAATGAGCTAATAAAGAAATAATCAAATTTTTATGACATGTAATATAAAAGAAGAATGTCTTAGAGAACATGAATAGGATAGAATAGTCAGAAATGGCCTTTTTACATATTATTTAAACTGAGATCCAAAGAATGTAAAGAAATCAACTGTCCAAATGTATTTGCTTTCAACATATTTCATGAATCTGTCTACTATTTTTTGTCTCCTCAACACAACCTAGTTTAAAACACTGTCTAACAGCACTCACATGGATCATTACAATGGCCTTTTTCCTGAGCTCCCCAGATCATTTCTGTTTCCATTATATCCTAGGATCCATATGATTAAAAGGAAAATCAGATAATCTAATTTTTCTGCTTAAAACTCTTCCATGACTTCTAGGAGAAAGGTTAAATCTTCCACTAGCCCTTTACATTTGCTTGATCTCACCTTGCCTATCACCATGGCCTGAGGTTGGGCCACTATCCATCTCGCTCTCTCCTTTCAGGCAATCTGGCATTAGGGGCTTAAAAATAGTACTATGTGGTCTCCAGCCTTAGTGCTGCACCGAGCTCTGACCTCTGCCCCATGTGCTAGTATGTTTGCCTTGCTAGATCTCAGCTCAAAAGTCTTTCCTGAACCTCATCCTACAACAGATGCTTTATGTAACAGACCCACGACATCCTTTATCTTTTCTTTACAGTATGCACAAAATGTGGCTATTTTAATAAGTATCTTTTGTGCTCCACTAGGTTGAAGACAGAAAGGATCTCTCTTTCTCAACGTTATATTTCCAAGCAGAGTATACTGGTTGGCATATGCAAATGTTTAATAAATTTGCTAATTGAACGAGTAGATAAATGAACTATTAATTTTTTGTTAAATTTACTAAGATTCTTCAAAATATTATGATTGAATTAAATAGAGATGTGATTGTTAAAAAAGGTTGACCCTGGAAATATTCATAAAATGATTTTGTACTTCATTATGGCCTTAAAATGCCTCAGTATTTACTTTTTTTTTTTTTTTGTATTTTAGTAGAGATGGGGTTTCACCGTGTTAGCCAGGATAGTCTCGATCTCCTGACCTCATGATCCACTCGCCTTGGCCTCCTGAAATACTGGGATTACAGGCGTGAGCCACTGCGCCCAGCCTTTACTTCTATTTTAAGTGTGTAGTTTTTCTTTTCATGATTTTTATATTGGCATATAAATACTAGAAAAACATTTCCTGAAAACAAAAATATTGACAATTAAATACAACATTAGGTCTCATTATCAACTCAGAATTTCAGCTAATGTGAATATGAACAAAGTTTTCCTGTTTGTTTTTAAAGGAAAAAATGATATCTGCATCTGTGTAGTAGAATGGTTAACAGAACAGGCTTTTGACAGTCTAGATATGAAATACTGGAAATATTAATTATTTATTTGATCACTTTATTTTTTCACATATAAAATGCAAATATTGCTCAGAAAATAATCGTAAGAATCTGTAAAACATTGATGATTATAACTGGAACATAATGCTTCTTGTATTAAACTTATTGTAAGTTTATTATTAAGCTTACTGTAAATAAGCCATAAGTAGTAGATATCATTATCAAGTTAATGAAGAATGCAAACACTATTGCAAGAGAAAGTTTTAAGAAAATGAAATGTGTTCAAATAATACATTTGCTGATTTTAATTTACTAAAATTAACATATTACAAGCTCATTCATATTTCAAAAGTCCTCAATTTGCCTGTTATATTATTATGAGGGGTTGGCAAACAACAGCCCACAGGCCAAATCTGGCCCACCATCTGGTTTTATATGGCCTGCCAACTAAGAATAGGTTTTACCTTTTTAAATGGTTGAAAAGATCAAAAAAAGAATATTTTGTAATGTGAAAATTATACAAAATTCAAATGTCAGTGTACATAAATGAAGTTTTATTGGAATACAGTCATGCTTATTCATTTACATATAATCTATGGCTGTTTTTGCACTACAGCTGCAGAATTGAGTAGTTATAACAAAGACTGTATGTCCTAAAATATTTGGTATCTGACTCTTTACAGAAAAATTTTGCCAACACTTGTTATTATTAGGGCTTCATAACATGTCTATCACAGATTTTGATCCTTACTGGAATCTCTCTTTCCTTAATCCTGCATTTTTGTGTGTTGACCTGTTCTGACATTAGAACATATCCTTGCTCTACTGATTTTAGACAAATAAAGTTGCCTAAATCCTTTGCTGTTTTTCATTAGTTACCTAAGTGATCTCCTGGTTCCTAGGCCTCCTCTACCACACAACTAACCCCAGTCTGCCTGGGTGTCTGGTCTTAAGTCTTAGATAAGATAATCTGAGAGCGCTTCTCATGGATTGCCCAACCACTTCACTTAAGTGTGTAAGTGAAAATTGCACTATAAATCAAATTATTACAGAGCAAATCATAGCCTCCCTGAGGAAACTGCTATAATATAAATGAGCTTTGTTTTTCTGAACAAGAATCTAGCATGGAGGGAAGTAATGATCCAGTACAAAAACATAGTAAATTTGTGTGAACAGTTAAAAGTATCAAAAACATATTTCACATTATAAGCTTTTAGAACTGGAAATATCTTTGGAAATGATTCAATTATGATATTTAGATGACAAAACTGAGGGCCATATACCTTCTTTCCCAAGGTCAGATAGTTAGTAGGTATCATAGACTGCACCAAATCTCACATCTTCTATTCCTAGCCCAGGCCACTAGCTTCTTTAACAACATGGTAATGAGTGTATTCTCTTATTATAGAAAAATTATGTATTATGTAAGAAGCATAGAAGATACGAAATGCTATTATATTTTATTGGAAGTTTAATGGGTCCAAAATTAATCTTAACTTAAAAGTCATTAATTAAAATTAATTTATTTTTCTTTGCCTACCTTCGAGAAATGTCGAATTCTGTTCTAAGCTGTGTTTGTGAAGGTGGGATTGGAGAGGGTTAGCCAGGAGTGGGGAAATTGATTTAAATAGCTGAATAGAATCAGATTTATTCCACCAAAATTTTAATTTATGCCATTTTATAGGATTTTTTTCTAGGTTTCCCTGTCTGAGGCAGAGACTTTCACAGATATATTACCAAATTCTCTTTCAAAAATAAAACATAAATGACCAAAGACTTTTGCAATTTAGTTTTATGAATGAGTAGTCTCTACAATCAATTCTTCTTGTTTGCATTTTATCTATTCTCTGATAACAGCCAGAAATATCAAGAGAGTGTAATTTAATTTTGCATTTTTAAGTACAAAAGAAACATAAAGGGAAATGTGATGAATGTATATGGAAGAGGAAAAGATTGTGGACATAGTCATATTTTTGCCTATATTTGTTGTTGTAAGAATTATTTATGGTTAACTGTATATAATAACATGGTTATACATATTTTAAAATGGTCCAGCATTAAAACCATCACTCCTTCCTCTTCTATTTTATTTATTTTTTTAGAGACAGTGTCTCACTCTGTCACCCAGGCAGTGGTGTGATCATAGTTCACTGTGGCCTCAAATACCTGGGCTCAAATGATTCTTCTGCCTTAGCCTTCCAAGTAGTGGGAACTGCAGACATGCACTATCATACCTGGATATATTTTTAAAATTTTTTTGTAGACACTGGGTCTTATCCAGGCTGGTCTTTAACTCCTGCCCTCAGTCAATTCTCCTACCTTGACCTCCCAAAGTGCTGGGATTACAGGCGTGAGACACATGCCTGGCCTCCCTCTTTTTTAACCTTGGCAAGTTCCCAGAGTAACCAAGGAATGACCATGGGAAAAGTGATGATTATTGGAAACAGTAATTAGACAAATGTAAAATGAGGAAAATGTAGGAAGAGTGAGGTGCAGTGTGTTGGCTACCTGTAGCAGAGAGTAAGTTTTCTTGGTAATGAATTATTATTTTCAAAGTATTAATTTTTCACCAAGATGAACATTTAATTTCATAGCTGATTTAAGTTCTGGGGCCTTCCATTCATCTGAGTGATGACACAGGTGTGACCTGGCACGTCTCAGACTGAGGTAACTTTGGTGTGGGTGAAATGTGAGAACAGTGGGCAGAGTTCTGGGAGCAGAAGATCAGATGTGGGATCAGGTAAACGTGGAGTGTTTAAAAATGGGTGAGAAATTTTAAGTTTCAAGTGAAATTTGAAGCAGTTCAATTGAAAATGCGTGTGGTATATGGGTGAAAATAATCAATTTAAATGAAATTTCAGGAAGGAGAACACATTGATTTTACTCTTTCTCACTGAACTATCATGAAAACTGAAGAAAAAGACCACAAGTCTCCCTGGAATAATACTAGTACCACAGCCATAAATATTCGAAGAATTATTTAGAGTAAGTTTAGAAAAACTCGCTTCATTGTTTTCCATTTACTTTCTATCTACATACTTAGGAAGGATATCAATAATTACCATTAAAATGCACGTATTGGAAAACAGAAAAAAAAAGTAGTTCTGGAGAAATTAAAGATGTTGATGGAGATATCCAAAGCAAACACACACTCTAACTTTTTTCTATGTTGAGAGGATCTCAAAATCATTCTTCTACCCCCCAATATTTTAAACTTAGATAGTAAATATTTTTGTCCTACATATTGAAATTCTGAATATATTTCCTACTAGAAATATATCCAATATAATTAAATTTTCCCTGTGCTAGGATGTAGTCTTGGCTCAGCAGGAGACCAAGAAGACTTCAAAACAGACTTGATAAGTCAGTTGATTTGCAAAATTTCTGATTCAATTCAGTGCTTCATACCGATTTTGAAAGCTGCACAATGTCATTGCATTCTAATACCAAATAGTCTCTATAAAGTATCTGTGATACCCTCAAATCTACTTGTTTGGAAGACTTTCAGAAGTCTCTCATATCTACACTTGCACATAAAAAAGAATAAAATTATAACGTACTTGGATGGAAAATCTCCATTTTGCCAAAAATATTTTTTTCTTCAGTGTTTATACCTTCATATTAATTTTCAGAATCAAAAGATTAGAAATATTTCACATCTAGTTATGACTAATTGATGTTGTCTATATTGCTGTGAATCCAGGTGTGTACGTGTGTGTATGTGTGTGTGTGTGTGTGTATGAGAGAGAGGATACAGAGAACCTTCCCGCAGGGTTTGCCCCCAAAATTGACGTGTCAGCTCAAATTAATTAATATCATCTTATCTGATTCATTTAGCATAAATGTGTAAACTGTCACAACTGTCAAAGTATTCACTGGCTCATGTGGCTTAATCACTATTTACAATGATTAATTTTGAGATTGTGGAATGATTATCTTTCATCTATTGTACCCTGTTTCAAGAGTGAAAGAACTCTGTGTGTTACGTTTGACATTGTACTCTCAGCATCTCAAACAATTTTTGGCACATAGTAGGATTTCAGTACACATTTAATAACTAAAATACAATGTGTAAAATTGTGTAAATAGAAACATAAACATTGTTGAACTAGTCATCACAATGTCCCTAGTATTTCTTTCTACCCCTGTTCCTTCCTTGCACCTTCCTCACCCCACGCAGGCTGCAGCTGCCCTGCTCAATGCTGATGGCAATGAATGTGTAGACATGAATAAGCCTCTTGGAAGGGATGGTCCCTCATTTTGCTCCCCAAGCTAGCTGTGGGAAGAGTATTGGTCAGCAAAGAACCCAGCATAGAGAGATCACATATTCTCTTTCCGATATAGAGCCCTAGGAAACTCCCAGAGAATATGGTTGCTTGGCACATTCTAAGCAGAAAGATCCACAGCTCTTGGAGTGCCCCAAGTTTAAGCATGATGCAAACACAAGAATAACATGTGCATACAACAGGGAAGGAGGAAAATGCCTTGTTAACCGAAATAGAAACTAACTCTGCAGTTTTCTGTTTTGATCATTAACACACATGGACCAAGGAGCATCAACCTCCCAGGAGAGATCAGTATGGGTAGATGACAACTAGGATCAGATAATCCCCTCTTCATACCTAGACCAAGGTGCTTTAGCATTGCCAGCTTCTAACAACTTCAACCTCAATGCCAGAACAAATGGTTTTTGTCATGTTAGCAGAAGGGATGATTGTGATACTAATTTATTATTAGGGAGGAATCTACAAATGTTAGGACTTTTGCACACTTTATTTCTGTATTAAAGTTCATACCCACCACGTGTCTAATCCATGGGTCACGAACTACAGCCCTGAGGCCAGTTCTACCCTGCTGCCTGCTTTTGTACAGCCCATAAATTAAGGATGGTTTTTACATTTTTTAAAATTGTTGAAAACAATAAAAAAGAATGCTATGTCATGACACATGAAAAATTATGTGAAATTCAAATTTTAGTGTCTATAAATAAAATGTTACTGGGAAACAGCCATGCTTATTTGTATATACATTGTCTATGGTTGCTTTTGTGCTACAGCAGCAGAGTTGAGTGCTGGAGATGAGACTGTATGTCCGTCACAGCATGAAATTTTCCTATCTGGTCACTTACAGAAAAAGTTTGTCACCCCCTCTGGCCTAATCTAAGAATACTTAAAAAGCAGCAAGCTTTTTATTTCGTGCATTTCTTGACAATACCTGTTGGTGTATCCTAGAATTCACTTTCATTTTTGTGTGTTAAATATTAAAAGGTAAAGCAGAGAAAGTGGCCCTAGAGCAGAAGGCAGAAGACATTTCACAATTTTTAAAAATGTTTTTTAACCAAAATATTTACTGGTTAAGAAAACAGCATTTTTAAATTTCTAATTTAAAATATTACTCTGACAATAAAGATAGTGCTCACGAAGGAGAAGTAATATACCTAAGCTCAAATCTTTCACAAAAGGAAATTGGTGAGGTCTGGGTGTCATGGCTCGTGCCTGTAATCCCAGCACTTTGGGAGGTCAAGTTCGGAAGATATCTTGAGGTCAGGAATTCAAGACCAGCCTGGGAAACACAGAAAGACTTTGTCTCCACAAAAATAAATAAATAAATACATACATACATACATACATAAAATTAAAATAAATTGGTAAAACTCAGAATGCCACCAGGTGACCAGATAAAGGGTACAATATGTGAGAAGACTAATCAATGCTTCACCATTGTAATGGAGACTCTAAGATAGTACATATTATCTTTCAAAAGCCACGAAAATAATTCTGCAAACCATAGTGAGTTGTCTTTGATGCTTGTTTGGTGATCTTAAAATGCTTATGGCTGCTTAAAACAAATAATCTGTATCTAACCTCATTAGTTCATCTCAAATTTTCCATCCCAGTGATAGGGAAGTACAATTTGTTTTGAGGTAGGTAACCTCATTGTCAATGATCTGATAAGATTTGTCACTTAAAAAAATCACTTTTAGTGCCTCAGCATAAGAGAAGTTATAAAAATACCTTTCTGTATAGGAGAAAAAAATGCTGTATTTGCGCTACTCATTAGTTATTTAATGTTTTTAGGAGGTCTTTAGTTTTGCTTTTTATTTTTATTTTATTTTATTTTATTTAGAGGGAGTCTTGTTCTGTCACCCAGGCTGGAGTGCAGTGGAATGATCTTGGTTGGCTCACTGCAACCTACACCTCCTGGGTTCAAGCAGTTCTCCTGCCTCAGACTCATGAGTAGTTGAGATTACAGGCATGCACCACCAGGCCTGGCTAATTTTTTGTATTTTTAGTAGAGACGGGGTTTCACAGTGTTAGCCAGGGTGGTCTCAATCTCCTGATCTCATGATCCCCCAAGCCTCGGCCTCCCCAACAGCTGGGATTACAGGCATGAGCCACCACGCCTGGCCTCTTTCTTTTTATTTTCTAATATCCAATCTGGAGGGGTTATTTCTAATGGATTAAACCATTAAATGACTGTGTGTTACCAGATGAGTAATTTAGAATCCATGAATTAATGTTTGGCTAAAGTTAGTTCTACTGAGCAGCACTAATTTAGATATTTAAGGCTAAATGTATAATTTTTAAAAATCTAGGTTTTAAAATTTTTCTTCATTGGTTAATTCATCTTTGCTTTCTTACATATTAAAAGGAGAAAAGTGTGGTTACTCCAGACACATGTTTTCCTTTTCTGCTATAATCCCCTCAGTTCAAGAACTAATGTCACATTCATATTCTCTTAAAAAAGAATATACTGAAATTGCCCCTTTTAATTTTCAAGACATTAAACTCAACTCTATTGGTATAAAAATGGTACTAGATTTCCCTTTTCCCAACTGAAGGCTTATTTTTCCACATTTCTTGAGGCCAACTGATTACATCACTGCTTATTTTAAATATTCAAAGGCTCCCAGAGCCTGCAGGTATATGAGCTCTTTAAAATCTCTGTAAACTACTGTCTTGGTAGTTTCTTACTATGCTCCCCGCTATACAGATGATATACTCAGTCAGTCTTCCTAGAGCATGCCCTTTTGACTTCTGGATTTTCATTAGCTATCCATAGAAAACCCCACATTTTTCTGTAATGTAGACTCTACTTAGCCTTCGAAGCACTGTTTGATAGAGATTCTCCTTTATTAGAGTATCCCCAGCTCCTTTAGATAACATCAGATGCTTTTCTTTGTGTTCCCATGACACCTTACATCCATGTCTATTTTAGTTTTTCATGCAACGTGTTTTAATGGGTTTACCAGTGCTGCCCTTCCCCTTGACTTTCAGCTCCTTGAGGGTGTTCAACACCTTCTCCAGAACTAAGCATAGTGTCTGACAAAGGAGATGCTCATTGTATGCCTATTGATGAAAAACAGGTATATTTGAAATTCTCCTATGTTCTTCCAGCACTTAGCCTTACTCTGATAATGTTATATCATGGTCAATCTTTTAATTTTATGTTATTTATCTACAGAATTCATACACTTTTCTAAGAATTCTCAAACCCGCTGGTTGAGTATTGCTTCCGTGCATTAACTACTTGCTTTTCTGGGCTACCCACACAACAACCAAAGGCTTTTGTGCTTTCTAGAGAAAGCCCTAAAGCAGGAAAGCAGGAGAATGCCCAGCCAAATGCTTTGGGTGAGATTAAAAGTACATGCTGCTCTGAAATCAAGAAGCAGGGCAACAGAAGCATCTCCTACAGCTTCCATTCTAGTGTGTTAGAGGTTTTATCAACAAGGAATGCCAAGCTTTATCAAATAACTATTCCCGTATCTTTTTAATTCATTAATATGATAATTTACATTAATTGATTTGCTGATGTTCAACCAATCTTTGATTGCTGGGCTAAGTCCTAATGTTCAACCAATTTCTGATTGTTAGGCTAAGTCTAAGTTGGTCATAATGAATTATCGTATTCATATGTTGCTGGATTCAGTGTGCTAATCCTATGTTTGGAATTATATAATTTATGCAACTAAATTCAGCAGTAGTATTTTTCCTTTTTCACTCTCTTCTTATCAGGTTATGGTATCAATGTTAAAATTAATGTTAGATTTCTCCATCTTCCTTCTGACTCTCTGAAAGAAATCGTATAAAAATGGAATTATTTAGTTCTTTAAATATTTCATCAAACTTGTCAGTAAAACTACTAGGCCTCAAGTTCTTGGCAGAAAGATTAACAATAGTAGATTCTATTTTTGTTAATGGGCAACTATTTTTTGATAAGTTATGTTTTTCTAGTAATTTATCCCCATTTCACTAACATTTTCAAATTTATAGTTTGCTTACTCTCTTCTTGTTTATAATTGCTATATTTATTGTTCTGTCATGTCTTCCTTTTATTCTGTTACCTTTTTCTTTTCCTTAATCTCATCATGGAATTTTTTTTTTTTTTTTTTTTTTGAGATGGAGTCTTGCTCTGTCGCCAGGCTGGAGTGCAGTGGTGGAATCTCAGCTCACTGCAACCTCTGCCTCCTGGGTTTAAGCAATTCCCCTGCCTCAGCCTCCCGAGTAGCTGATACTATAGGTGCGTGCCACTATACCCGGCTAATTTTTTGTATTTTAGCAGAGACAGGGTTTCGCTATATTGATCAGGATGGATGGATTTATTTTATTAGACTTAAAGACAACTGACATGGTTTGGCTATGTCCCCACCCAAATCTCATCTTGAATTGTAGTTCCCATAATCCCCACATGTCATGGAAGGGACAAGGTGGAGATAATTGAATCATGGAGGTAGACTGCCCCATCCTGTTCTTGTGATAGTGAGTTACTTCTCAAGAGATCTGATGGTTTTATAAGGGGCTTCCCCCTTCTCTGGGCTTTCATTCCTCTCTCTCTCCTCCTGCCACGTGAGGAAGGACATGTTTGCTTCCCCTTCGGCCATGATTGTAAGTTTCCAGAGGTTTTCCCAGCCATGCTTAATTATGGGTCAGTTAAACCTCTTTCCTTTATAAATTACCTAGTCTCAGGCAGTTCTTTATAGCAGGATGAGAATGAACTAACACAACAGCTAATGCTTGGCTTTGTTGTTTCTGTCTATCGTGTCTTATTTTCTATTTTGTTGATTTCTGCTTTTTCATTTTAGTCTCCCTCTGATTTCTTTGAATACTTTTGTTATTCATTCTTACTTTTAAATGAGATATGTAACACCTAATTTTTAGCCTTTCTCCTTTTCTCATAAGAGCACATAAGGTTATGCATTTATCTATAAAGAATGCCTTAACTGGATTCCATGTTTATAAATATATAATATTTACATTTTTATTCAGTTTTAAATGTTCTATTATTTGAATTATAATTTCTTCTTTGATATGGACTATTTAGCAGTGTTTTGGTAATGTTCAAACAATGTAGTCTTTGTAGTTATCTCTTGTGTTTGCTTTCTAACATAATTACATTGCACTTCCAGAACACAATCTCTTAAATTTCTTGAGGCCTTTGTTGTGCCAATACAGGTTCAATTTTTATAGATTGTTTAGGTCCGTGTTTGAAAACACTGTACATTTTGCAGATGATGAATACATATCTTTTAGTTCAAGCTTTTGGATCATGTTCAAATGTTCAATGATTTTATTTATCGTGTCTGTTTTATCTATTAGGTATGAGAACATTATCTGAAGATCTCCCACTATGTTTGTGGATTGTTGCATTTCTTGCATAATTGTGGAATTTTGACAATTTTTGCCTTCAGATCTGTTTTGTGTGATGTCAATATAACTGCAATAGTATTTCTCTGATATATTGTTTAACTCATACGGAGTTTCAACCTTATTGTACACTTTTCTGTTATAGATACCCATTTGTGGATGTGGTACACACCTCCCCTGTTTTCTTTCTGTAGTACAAATGCTATAGTTAGGAGCCATCCTGTAAATGAAAGCCTTATGGTACAGATTATTCAATAGCAATAAAAGGAACCTGAATTCCTGAGCACTATGGAATCACCTTTCTACCCTTTAATATTTATCTTTGGGTGTAAACCATTTGCTTTGGTTTTCTCCTATATGAAATTAAGTTTAATCTTAACTAATAGTCAGGCATATATTCTATGGAAATGTTAAAGATTAATTGAACACAACTCCACCTAAATGAATCTATTGTCCAGTTATGATCGATATATTTTATATACATAGAACCTAGGTATGTGCTTATTTCAATAACACACAATTTTGAAATGTAATATTTCCATGAGAAATGTCTAAAGTATTATGGTATGTCAAACTGAATATTTGTTACAATATGAAAAAAGTTATCTTCAGGGTGACAGTTTTTTAGCTGAGCTTTAAATAAAAAAAGGTAGAAATAAGACATAGATAGAAGGGAGAATTATTACAATTATAGAGAAAATACAGGGAAAAAGACTCAGAAGGAGAGAGATATCTGTATAAGTAATTTTTCAAAATTAAGTTACTAAATTTTGGAGTATTTGAAGGGAAATAGTAGTAACAAATTTGGTAAGGTGGCTTCAATTCAAAATGTTAACATCCTTGAATATTAAACTTGAGAGTTTGAATTTTCCTTGTTTGCAATGCAGTTTTGTTGTACCAGGAAGGACAAAATAATCTTGAAATTTGAAGAACTTGTTTTAAAAAAATGCTTTATTGAAGTTTTATGATTTTAAGAAGTCATTTAGTTTCTCTGAGTCTCAGTTTTCTCTTATGAAAAGGAATATTAACTACATCTACATAAAATGCAAGCACTTTAAAAATTTTTGAAGGGCTACATGAATGTAAATCACTGCATTCATTTGATAAGACATTTTTAGACATTTATTTTCTAGTGAAGGAGATAAAGAATTTGGTAATTTGAAACAGTTCTACAACAGACTTACAAGTTCTGTAACAGACTTATATCCAATACGTGCACAGGCGTACAGAGGAGCCACTCCTAAAAGAGCAATGAAGAATTAGCATTGACTATTCTGAATACAGAGCTGATGCAGCTGTCTGGTGCTTCAGGAAGTTTAGTCCGAAAGTAGGTGAAGGATGACTACAGCGGAAGACCAGTGAAAGGTGTACATCATAAAAAATGAAGATTTGCATTAAGGTAGTGTTTCTGGGCTTTGGTAATAGTGGTGATACACTCATTCATTTACTTTTTGCAACAAACAGCAATAAACACTTGCTAAGTAATAGAAAATCTAGATATTGATATGGTGATAAATAGATAACATTCTTTTTCTCTCAGTGTTTTTAATCTGTTGAGGGAGATCAAAAGTAAATAGATGCATATAAAATATATCAGATAGTGAAAAGAAAAAGCAAGAAGAAAAAAATTAGCAAGAAGATGCAAAATGAGAAGATCAGATTATTTTGGACAAAGATATCAGGGAAGATCTCACTAAGAAGGTAGAGGCTTGAATAAAATGAGGAAGTAAGCCATACCAAAAGATATGCAATCCATGAAGAGAGAATAGGCAAAACAAAAGTGTAAACGCAGAATGAGCAAGGCATATCCAAGAACCAGCAGGAAGGCCAATAGGTTAAGGAGTAGGTAGCAGGAGGTGAAATTCTAAAAAGAGACTTGAGTTGGTTCACTGGAGTGGTACTTATTGTGTTAAGTTGTTTAGATTTTATTCTAAATATATGGTTGGCCACTGGAGAGCTTTGAGCAAAGGAGTGAAAATATGTAGTTTGCATTTTGGAAAAGATTACACTGTTTGCTATATGGAGAATGGATTAGGGTGAACAAGAGTGGAAACTGACTCAAGACCAGATAAGAAGCACTGGTTGTAGCCAAGTGAGATAGAGTGGTTAGAA
This sequence comes from Pan troglodytes, assembly GCF_028858775.2. NCBI lineage: Eukaryota > Metazoa > Chordata > Mammalia > Primates > Hominidae > Pan > Pan troglodytes. The sequence continues at coordinate 71,226,359 of NC_072409.2, read as the reverse complement.
TGGGGTGGTAGCTGTGATAATGGTAAGAAGTAGTCATATTCTCAGGATCATAATGAATATACTAAAAATAATTTGTAAACATAAGAGGATGTTAATAAAAGGAAAGGCTTTAGAAATAAAAATTGTAGTAATTTACAAGAATTACAAATCAATGCCCAAAAGACTAGATTTAGTTTACAGATGTATTTTGTTTAATATGACTATATTTTTAATTAATGGTTTGCTAACATTTAAAAATCAGGATATTTCACGAAAAATCGTATTTGCTTCTTTTTTTCTGAAATATCAGAATATTTGGCAACGCTTACACTTACCCCCATGCTCTAAAGTTTTACACCATGGCTATAACCGATGGATATTATTAGAGGCTGCCCCTACACACAATGCACTGTGCAGAGGGGTTCATTTATTTATATTAAATTCTTATCTGTAGACATTTGAGGTTATGACCACTGACCTAGATAGAGCATACAAGAAAGCAGTCAAATCCAAACACAACTCCATTCATTTCCTACTGCAGTGGTTTTTAATGGTGTCTGTTGATATGAATCCTTACTTTAGCATTTACTTGTCTTATAAACAGAGGTTCTAATATTTAATTTGATATAAAATATTTTTTAAATATTATTTCTTTCTCAACTGATGATATTCCTCAATAGGATAGACACCAACATTTATTTTTGAAATTTTCAAGACTTCTGCCATATTTCCTATTTTCTTTGCATTCATAATCACTTGCAAACAGAACACATGGGGAATTAGAACTTGGAAATTACACTCTGGTAGTGGAGACTCAAACCAACATTTTGAGACAAGGAAAGCCTAATTAGATTTGTAAATCAGGATTTAAACTTCAAAAAATAAGTTGTGTTGTCAGGAGACCATAACTGATGGGAAAAGGCCTGGAGTCCAGGGAGAGAAGATACAGCCTCGTTTATACTTTGGCAGGAAAAACTCCTTTGGCCATGAACGGATCCAGGGGATGCAGGACTGCAAAACCAGACTGTTCAGCCTGAGCAACACTGTGGACACGAATCGTTCCTGGCTGACAGTGCTTCTTCAGGATACCACTTGGGAAAAACACTGTTGCTAGGATTTTAAATGTCTTGGAAGGCTACAAAAAGCTTCTTATATTTTCTTTGCAGGCACCATCAGGATGGAGTACAGAGAACTTGGTAGTTCTCCACAGTCTGTCTAGGTTCTGTCTAAGAAATCGCAGGTAGTAATGCCACTGTGACACAATTTTGGTATTCTGAGGACAAGAACTCTGGGAGGATTTTGCTCCGTCCAGGATGGTGCACTCTGAAAAGCTTAGGGTTGCAACAACCTCAAATTCTTCCTAAAAACAAGCCTCCTAATATCCTGTATCAAAATCTTTAGTAATATCACCTACAAATATATGTGAGCTTTAAAAAAGCCATTTACATGAAAGCATAAAAAGTGACATTTGAAGTGACACCCAAATAAGTATTCCCTACTGAATGAAAAGTCATCTCTTTGTAGAGCAGAGGAGGTCATTCTTTACTTACAGATGAATATAATGACTTGTAAAATAATTTTGCTTTGTGATCCCATAGAAGTTTCTGATCCTTCTGTTGAAACCACATACAAAGAGAGGGAGGATTTTTTTTTCTTTCTTTCTTTCTTTTTTTGAGACGGAATCTCGCTCTGTCTCCCAGGCTGGAGTGCAGTGGCACAATCTCCGCTCACTGCAAGCTCCGCCTCCCGGGTTCACACCATTCTCCTGCCTCAGCCTCCGGAGTAGCTGGGACTGCAGGCGCCCGCCACCATGCCCGGCTAATTTTTTGTATTTTTTGTATTTTTTGTTTTTTAAGTAGAGACGGGGTTTCACCGTGTTAGCCAGGATAGTCTCGATCTTCTGACTTCGTGATCCACGCGCCTCGGCTCCCCAAAGTGCTGGGATTACAGGCGTGAGCCGCCGCGCCTGGCCGAGGGAGGATACTTTTTAATGAAGAATTATGGAGACTGTGAGGATTTTTCTCTTTGCTAACTACCCCTTTATCAGTCAGACACAGACAGCCTCACTGAGAGATGTAATCAGCCGTTAAAACAGATGCTGAGGAAATTCATCGAAGGAGAGCAAAAAGATTGGGATGAGTGATTGCCCTATCTCTAGTTTCCTGCAGGGAAGTTCTCGATGCATCTATAGATTATTTATTATTTGAACAGTTGCATAGGAGATTATTCCACATGAAATCATTTGTCAGGCAAAAAGGAAATAGCCCAGTAAATATCAAGAGGACATTTACTTGCTAAAAATGAACAGAGATTGTACAAAGCCCTCCTGGGATTCACCCATAAGTTATCCTATGATGCAAAGGCATGAGAACAAGTACAGTATATTAACTATTCTCAAGTTATGCACCCCAAATGCTAAAGTAATTGCTTTGGAAAGAAACTATCTGCTGGGGCACAATTCAACTTGAAGTTCCAAAATGGTGCATTGTTTCACTATATTGGTTTTTCTAAATGAAATAGTTGTTTAGAATAAGTTGGCTCTGTATAGATACACGATATGCATGCATGCATGCTGGCACAGGCGGGTTGGCAAGCTCTTATTACTATGGCTGACACTGGAGATTCAGTTGCCTTCAGGTCCTTACATAGCTGTACAGTGCCTGATCAGTGATCTGGAAATGCTTTTATTGTTTCCCTTCCTAATGTAACAATTGTCCCTCCTTCTCTGGCTCTTTTACATTTTTGTCACTGTTTATGATTTTTGTCTTTTTGAAGATGATGATCTGCCATTGGAATAGAAATGCTTGTGTTTCTTTTAAGCATAGATGTGTTACTTTACCTGTTTTAGGTATACAAATATTATCAGGTGAAACCTGTTAAGATTTTTAAGGACTATTCAAAAGCATTAGCCCCTCTGAGCTCAGAGGACTATGGACCCAACAGTTTAATTTTTACTCATGTGTATCTCCTGACTGCCACTGGAGAAAAATTTGTATGGCCAACACTGAGGAAAATATTACAGTCTGGTAAAACCCACTGCTAGAATAGCATCCTTACAATACAAAAATTAAGCAATGACATATTGTTGCTTTAATATAAATTTTAATGCCTTTCCTGATATTGATTAGCTATATTATGTATTGCATTAGTAAATTGTCTGTTACATATTTTCATGGAAAGTTTGCACATAGCAACATTACACTGCCCAAGGAAAATACTGATGAAGTGAAAAATCATGTAATTCTTAAAAAATAACAATTGGAAATATATTGTTTTCCTCCATATTTTTCTAAGTTCTCGCATCAGTGCTACATTAAATGCAGAATTAAGCTATGTTTGTTTATTTTTACACTTTATTCAAATGTATAAGCATTTTATGAAAACTATAGTTATTATGTATATCACTTCTCAAAAAAATTTTGAAATGTTAATATAGTCAACCTTAACTCTAAACTGGCAGAACTCACTGCCATACATTGATTGTATAATATGTTATAAAATGTGCTTTACTTTCAAACAGAGCTTTCTGAGCAGGAAGAGTTTCTATTGATAGCAAGTGAAGCTTACAAAATAAAAGAAGACAAAAATTTGTTTTTTTGTTAAAAATAAACCTGGAAGATTGAAACGGAAAAAAAGAATGAAAACAACAATAGAATAATCCATACAAAACTTAACATTTAGCTTTGTGTTTTATTTATACAACCTTGAATTATTAAAAATTCCTCAACTAAATATTTGAATAGCTGCATAATATGTTTGTATATATATAAAACAAAGTTAATTTTGTCCTTTTTCCTATTGATAACATTTGCATTTTTAGTTTTATCTTATTATAGACAAAATATAATAAATACCCCTCTATATAAAATATGCTTTTACTCTCTGATTATGTTCTTAGAAGAGATTCTTAGACATGGGTCAGAAATTATGAACATTTTTTATACTCAGAAGATTTTGAAAATCTATATTCCACAGTCTTCCTACATACTTCTAGTAGTGCCTCTGGAAATACTGTACCAGGCCTTTTCCAGTGTGAAAACTAAACATAATACATTCATGTTGTCGTAAAGTCGATTTTGTTTTTTCTATAATACATCTGAAATTTTCCATATTTATTATTATTAGCCATTTATAGTTCATTGGTGAGTTACCTGTTTTATACTTAAATAGACATACAGTTTTCATCTGTGTAGCACACTCTCTTTTGGGAAATATCTCTTCCCTGAATCCACAGAAATATGTGGCTTAGTCCCAAGTCAACCCTGCCTGCCCCCATTCCCAATCCTCATGCAGCCCCACCAAATAACCATATGTTCTAAGTAGATGCAATCAGAATTTTTGTCTATTGATGTATGGATACTGAAAAAAGAATTATCCCCCTGTTCTGTTAATAAAAGTTCTAAAAACAATAGAGGCTTGGGTCAACCTATGACGGTTTTCCTGACATCATAATGCCATGTTGAAGAAGCATGTCTGAGAATGAAGGCAGGCAGAAGCAAATAGGACTAAAATATAGAAAAAAGAAAACACGTTCATAAACTTGATAGTACCCTTGGATTTAATTCTGCTTTAATCAAATTGCACCACATGGATGTTTCCAATAACAAAAGCTAATAAACAATGTTTTTTCGTTTTTGCCCATCTAGATTGAGTCATGTTTCTGTAATATGTAACCAATAATTTCTAAATATTTAAGCTCTTTTTAAATTTTCTTGCATGTGATTTCTTATTTTGATATGCAAGATTATGTCACCATTGTGGATATTAATTTATTAACTCTTCTAATTGTAAGAATTACTTTCTCGGTATCATATTTTCAGTTTTAAGATTTCTACTATTTGAAAACTGTAAAGATTTATGTTCAATAAATAATATTTTCTTTCATTGTTAATCCCTTTGCTTTTTTTTCGGCATAAGCAGTACATTTCCCTCCAGAAATCTGTTACACATTTGCTTACGTATTCTTCTAGGCTTCATCCTTTGTATTTAACTCTTTAATTCACTGTGATTTTTGTAAGCACAGGCTTTGTCATTATATTTTCCCCATAAATAATCTATTTGCCTTTAAAATGTATAGAATATCTCATAACTCAAACTCTTATATTTTGAAGATTCTCTTTATTACATGTGAAATTTTTTGTGTACTAAAACATGTTTCTTTTATTGTTTGCCTGATTTATTCTAGAAGTTCCTTTAAAAGAATTAAAATATAACATTACTATGTACCAAGATTTTATAAGGACATTTACAAATACTAGCATATTCCTATACATCTTATCAGTTATGTATTGTTACTGTCATTTAACAAATGAGGAAACTGGAGCACAGAGAGGATAAATATATTACTCAGGGTCTTATTACAGGTAATGGCTCCAAATGCAAACCTAGATAACATGGTCCCATAATTCATGGTCTTAGTCACTGCATTCTGCCTCTTGTTACAGATGTAATACAATCACGATGATAGATGACACCAAAGAAGGGATATATATGATAGCTAAGAAAAGCCAACAAATAACAGCCTGGTCATATTTTTGAAGATATTTATTGCTATAAATGCAATTGGTGTGTTAGTTTAGGTATTATGTGTAGCCTGGCTCTACCTCTGACTTTATATCCTGAAAGAGGATGAATATGTTGATATTTCAGAATAAAATAAGGAATTAAATGATATATTTCAGAAGTCCTTTTATTTCAAGTAACAGATATCACTGCAATAAAATTAAAGCATCAAAGATAGTCACATATTCCTCCCAATTCACAGTGACATTTTAACTTTTCTGATATTGCATATGTTATAAAAATGACATACTTCTCTACCATTCTTTTTCTTTCTGGAAAGTGAATTTGTCTTATAAATTACAGCTTCTTGAAATAAAGAAATAGGTATAAGGATTAGAATGGTATCTGCCTCAGGAAGGCATTGAAATCAGGGACTGGAAGCCTGTCTGGACTTTTTCATCTACTTTTATTTCAATTCCTCTCTGCTTGTCTGTATCTTTCCGTTCTTTCTTTAGTGTGGCTACTGCTTTTCTCTAATACATGGGGTAGGTGTAAGAAGTGTGTACCATGGGTACTAAGCTTATGTATTCACCTGAAGAAAGTCTCACTCCTTCTCTCTTTATTGATTTCTCTCTCCCTCTCTCCATCCCTTCCCCTGCCTCATTCATTCTCTCTGTTTTTCTCTTCCTCAATTACAAATTCCAGGGAACAAGATTCTGATTTACCTACCTTAAGTCCTGGGCCCATTTCTAGACCAACCACTCAGGGCTATTAGGCAGAGCACAATTTGCCATTGTAAATAGTTGTAGGAAAGTTAAAGGATTCTGTGAGCTGGGAGGGCACCTCTAGGAAGACCCACAGGTGCCTACTTGAAATATATATATATGTATATATATACATATATATGTGTGTATATATATATACATATACATATATATGTGTATATATATACATATATGTGTATATATACATATATGTATATGTGTGTATATATGTGTGTATATATACATATATGTATATGTGTGTATATATGTGTGTATATATATACATATATGTATATGTGTGTATATATACATATATGTGTATATATACACATATATGTATATATATGTGTATATATATGTGTGTGTGTGTATATATATATATATATATATTTCAAGTAGGCACCTGTGGGTCTTCCTAGAGGAAGACTTCCTAGACTATCTTGGCTTTAAAATAATGGCATATATATATATATGTATATATATACATATATATGTGTGTGTATATATATACACATATATATGTGTGTGTGTATATATATACACATATATATATTTGCCATTATTTTAAAGCCAAGGTAGTTCAAGTTTACCGATATCACACTATATTTCCTACTTGTCCATTGCTTGTTCTTTATCCCAAGTTTTGAATTCTTATGGCATAAAACAACCTATGACTGTGTTTTCCAGGAGCAAAAGATAAAACGTACGCTTTTCCATGTAGAAAATCTGTATAAGGATACAGAAAAGGAATATGTATTTAAATTTTAAATATTTGTATTAGCCTGTACGTTTATTAGAAAATCTAGATAAAAAAATTTTATCTGGATGTTTGTCATTATATTAGTATAACCAAAATATCTTCATATTAAATAGTGATATAACTTTTAAAAGTTAAAACTAAAATTAGAACTCCTATTTTTTGTTTATTGATCTCTCTCTCTCCCTCTATCTCCATCTCTCTCATAAATAAAATTTTAAAACATGGCCCCCTTCACCATAGATTGATTTCCTTGAGTTATAAATTACTCATGTTTTCAAGAATTTTACTGCGTATGTTTATTTTATGAAAGAGACTTACATGGTTTGCATCTGCATCCTCACCCAAATCTCATGTCCAGTTGTAGTCCCCAGTGTTGGAGGTGGGGCCTGGTGGGAGGTGACTGGATCATGGGGGTGGGCGTTCATGAATGGTTTAGCGCCATCCCTTTGGTGCTGTTCCTGTTCTGTGGATAGTGAGTTATTTCGAGATCTCATTGTTTAAAAGACAATCTCTCTTGCTCCTGCTCCTGCTCCTGCCATGTAAGACCTGCCTGCTTCTCCCTCACCTTCCACCATGATTGTAAGTTCCCTGGCACCTCCCCGGAAGCCAAGCAGATGGCAGAATCATGCTTCCTGTACAGCCTGTGGAACAGTGAGCCAATTCAACCTCCTTTCTTAACCCAGTCTCAGGTATTTCTTTACAGCAATGCAAGAATAAACTAATACAGGAAACATGGGTAGGTTTGCAGAACATTAACCAAGACTCAGATGCAACTGCTACCTTCTTTTATATACTGGCATTCCGTGGGATCTCTTTTATATAAGTTACTGCCAAGCTGGCAAGCAGGGCTTCATGTGAAGCCCAGTGCAAAACAAAAATGAGGGACTCCCTGTTCAAAAATTAACTCCGTTCAAAATTAAGAATTTCAAGATGGTGGCAGAGCATTAAACCAAGCAATCACTGGGGCCCTTCTACGGGCAGGGCTTTGTGTGACTGCAGAGTTACATGTCTAGGAAGCATGCCCTGTACCCAAGTGTTAGATAAGACAGGCAAAATTCACCTTTGGGTTTCATCAATTCATCTTTAAAATATATCCTCACAATAAATGAACAGAACATTAATTTTTTTAATTTTAACAATTATTTTTCAATGAAAAATACAACTTTATAATCAAAGCAGAGTGAAAAAAGTATAACTTGCAGAATATTAAATTCACATATAATTTGTGAATAAGTAATTTAATTATTATGTTTGGATTCTATACAATTGCGTGGTGCTTGTGTTACGTAATGTTTACTTCTGGAGTTATTGTAAAATCATTATCATGAAATTGCAGTAGAAAAAAATATCCCAATCACAGGAAAATAATTTGATTAAAAGATAAAATTTAATTTCTTAATATTTTTCCAATAGAAAAAGCAAAATTCAGTGAAAATAGTTTCTTAGATAATTTTAATCAGGGAGAGAAGCAAAATATTTTTAATTCAGGTCTCAAAACGGACTTATCAATTGTGATGCTCAGGAATACCTCACCATTGCATTTTATCTGTAGCAGCAAATATGCAAATGTAATAAAATATTTGAAGTTAGTAATCAGATGTAAACTTTAATAGTACAAGGTAAGAACTAAGCCTTATCCTGATTGGTAGCTCTTATCTATAAGATGAGGAGGAAGGTTTGATACAGAGTAACTCCAGGCTTTCATTAGATGTAAATTACATGTCAAGAAACAGTGCCCCAGTCCTCTGATAAGGAGAGTGAGACTACCTAGATAAGAAAGAGAGAAGGCAGATAAGAGGGAGCAAAAAAGAGGAGAAAAGAGCACAAGAGACTTAGACCACGATGCTGAGGTTTTCTGTGTAAATACCACGCCATTTAATTTCTGAGAAAAGCAAGACATTGGAATAATAAATCTAGACAAAAGACACAGGTGGGTAGCAGGAGACCTGGATTTTAATTCAAGTGCTTCTATTAAATGCGTATCTTTGTGACAGCATTCTATTTACCCCTACTTCAGTTCCCTCTTGTGCAAAGGGAGGAATTTAGAGTAGAATACTTTTAAGACTTTTATAGTTTTAAATTTATGTATCTAACACTCATAAGAGTTAGATAATTTTGTAACAAAATACCCTGGTTTTTCCTAGCTCTTTACCTTGCAAATCTATTGACATCTGTTTTATTCAACGTTCACTGATTACCTGTTTGATCTAGATACTTACTGCTAAGTCCTAGAAATGCAGTGACAATTAAAACACAGGACCCATGGTGATAGGTCTATGTAAGATTATTGAAATATGCCTCTTCATATGAAAATAAAAGAGAAGAAATTCAATTTTTCTCCACTTAACTGCTTATGCCCCTGGATAAAAGGAACTGATTACTGGTATTTTAACTAATGTATCAGGTATCTTCTCTGTGTGTTTAAAAAAATAGAGTTTCAGATTAAGATCTACAATCTGGTATTTGCTCCCTAAATTTCAAGGATGTAACCACTTTCTCTCACCTTTGAACTTAAGTAAGTGGAAGCAGTATGCTATTCAAAAATGATGATGTAGTCTTCTCAATGAAACTGAAAAGGGTGATAAATTCAGAGAATTCTATAACTAGACAGGCAATTAAGCTGGCAAAGTAAGTAATTTAAAAGGGTAGGAAATTGAGTCCTTGAATTTCAGAACCAGGAGTCTCTTCAAAGTTCATTATTCTAATCTCATTTTATGGGTGAGAAAACTGATGTCCAGAAAGGTCATGTGTTTTGATCAAGGTCACCCACTTGTAGGTGTGAAAACCAGAGTTTTAAGTGATACCTGTCCCTGTCTACTGAAGGTATCACTTTTTAAGCAGGTATTTTAATACTGGAGTAAAATGTATATTAATGTAGGATTGACATAGGGTGTGACAGGAGAAGGCTTAACACATGTGTGCAGAGAGTTAGATATAAAAAACCTACCCTGATTGAAAACCTTGTCTGAGACTTCTAAGAGGAAGGAGCAGATTCTCCTATACCTAATCAAGATTAGCTCCTGAGAAAGTATAGAGACCACATGTAGAGCTACAAGGATGAGTTTTGGAGTCCCTGTCCTATTAACTGATGTGTCAGTGACACCTTGTTAAATTCCTAAAGTTTCTTGGAGGGTCCAGACTTTTTAAAAAAATTATTTTATCTTCTCTCTGAAACATTAAACTTCTACACAGTTGGTGAAAAAAGTCTAACACTGACACAAATATATGTTCACCAATAAAATGAAGATATGAAATATTTTAATTTCAAATTGTTTTCTGGAAAGACCTAGAAAGAAATGTCATATGCAATGCTGACATGGGTTCTAAGAAATACAGAGCTATCTATCACTATTTGGGACTCAAATAAGATTATTAGGCACTATTTTTTATTCATTATATTTCTAAAGGCATATCTAATAAAATAAGAGAAAAAAGTCAGAGAAAACTTGAATTTATGCTAATTAATTATTCTTAGATAACTTACCCTGGAGTAAATGAAAGGACCACAAAAGGTAAATATGGATCATAGATGTAAATTAGAGCAACAACTCTAACCCACTTTTTATCTTAGCTACAGACAAGGTGATGGAAACCATTTCAAATATTCCTCAGAACTTTCTAGATATTTCTAGAAAGACAAGAGCTGTCATCAAGGGAAGACAGAGAGAATAGAAGTCATTTTTTTTTTGCTTTCTTTATAAGGGAAGAGCTGTATAGATATATTCAAGAGAAATGTATATTGATATGGTGTAGTAGAACATCAACAATTGCTTCCAAGCTGAAGGAACCCTAATTGACAAGAATGATTTCTTGTAGGACTATGCTTTTGTATTTCAGAAGTCAGACCTTCAACATCATATGCTATGGCCCTTGATGCTATGCCTGCAAAACATAAAAAGATAGAGATGAAATAATTTATGGATCATATTCACCTGCCTCTTACTTTTACAGTTCAGGAAATTGAGGCCCAGTAACATAACATGTCATACTCCAGGTCACATAGCTTATTATTAGCTGAATCTAGAATAAAATACAGTTAAGTGCTGTGGTGGGCTGAATAATGGCACCCCAAGAATGGCTATGTCCTGTACCCTAGATCCTGTGAATATGTTGTCTTCCATGGTAAAACAGACTTTGCGGAAGTGATTAAGTTAAGGATCTGGAGATGGTGAGGTTATCCTAGGTCAGCTGCATGAGCCAAATGCAACAATAGAAGAAGATGTGACAATAGAAACAAAAAGTGAGAGTGGTATAAGGAAGAGGCCATGAGTTGAGGAATGCAGATGGGTCTAAAATATGGAGAAAACAAGGAAATGAATTCTTCCCCAAAGCCTGCAGAAGAATGCATCCCTGATAACACCTTGATTTCAGACTCTGACATTCAGCAGTGTAAAAGAATACATTTACATTATTTTAAGCCTCTAAAATTTTGATATTTTGTTACAACAGCCAGAGGAAACTAAAACAATTGTTCTTTGTAAAACATCACGATCCTATCACACTCTGTTCCTATATGTATTAATCCACTTAATGCTGTATATTGCAAAATGCGTTTGTATTATCTTACTCTTCGACTTCCCAGATCTTAAAGACAAAGTACGTTATTTCTCTCTTTATCTCTGAAAGCTAAAGAATTGAATAAGACTCTATGCATGTTAAATAAATGAATGAATAATCATGATGCTAACATTTATTAAAATATGCCTAAACTCCACTCACAAGATGATTGGCCAGTTACTCAATAAATATTTACCAAGAGATTTCTAGTTGTGAGGCATTGTACTAAGCACACATTAATATTTGAAGACTTAGGCAATACATGTGTACTAGGCTGTTCTTGCATTGCTATAAAGAAATACCTGAGACTGGATAATTTATAAAGAAAGGAGGTTTAATGGCTTATGGTTTTGTAGGATACACAGGAAGCATGGTACCAAGCATCTTCTCGGCTTCTGACAAGGCCTCAGGAAGCTAACAATTGTGACAGAAAGCAAAGGGGAAGGCGGTAGATCACATGGCAAGAGTAGGAGCAAGATGCCACATATTCTTAAACAGCCAGATCTCGTGAGAACTCCCTCACTGGGGTGAGGACAGTGCCAGGCCATATGCGATCCAAAACATTGCCCACTAGGCCCCACCTCCAACATTGGGGATTATGCTTCAGCATGAGATTTAGAGAGGACACATATCCAAACTATATCAACTTTTTTTTTTGTAAACTTTTTAGTAGCTGAAGTTTTGTTACAAGATGACGGGCTTGATCTTAAGCCAATTAGAATACTGATAATCCTTAACTATCTATCACTCCATGATTTAAGTTGCAAGAAAGTGGAACACTTTCTCATAGTAAATCCATTTCCTACCTTGGTTGCCCAAATTATATGTACCATTTTTTTCTCTCTCTATATGAGTTTTTTTTTCCTTTTAAAGATATTTCTGCCTGTCATAATGCAACTATTTCAAATAATACTGAACATATTCTTCCTTCTTAGAAGGAAATAATCCAAATCATGTCCATTTTTCCATCCAGACCATAATTCACTATTTTCGGGAAATGTGCTTTGGCCTGAACGTGGCTATTCATGATCATAAACCTGGATTATGATGAAAAATGTAACCATGCCTAGATGAGTAATATACAATAGTAAAGAGAAAGGAGGAAATCAGCAGTTAAGTTCCTACCATTGGGTAAAGGAAAGGAGAAAAAGCACATTGTGGGGTGGTAATAATAAGAACTTGCTCTTGTTGTGGCATAGATTTCCTAGCTAGTTTGGTAACCTGAGGATACCAAAATCTATGTATGCTCAAATCCCTTATATAAAATGGTATAGTATTTGTATATAACATATTCGCTTCTTCTGATACGCTTTAAATCATCTTTATACTACTTATAATAGCTAATACAATGTACATGCCATGTAAACAGTTGTTATACTGTGTTTTCTTATATGCATTGTTTTTCTTTTTCAAATATTTTTGAACTGTGGTTAGTTGAATCCACGCATGTGGAATCCAGGGGTAGGTAGGGTTGACTGAAGTTGTTTCTTCTTCTGAAGAAAAGATTTTTATCCTTGAATATGGGAGATAATTTTTTTCTGGGGTCTTCACTGCTCTATTAACCCACACCTTCAGGCAAAATTATGACCTGGGGATTGTGTTTCAGTTTGGAAATCAGGAGCCCTGCTTGTTATTCACTAAAAAATAAAATAATTTGTTTGATTTCAGGGGATTACATGCTAGAAATTTCATTCACTTGTGGGCCTTTGTTTTGAGTCAGACCTTACGATAAGTTTGATCTCCTAACATCCTAAAGGAATACATGACTGGAATCCAATCAAAACGTGCTTAAATATAAAGAGAATGTGCTAGTCCGAATAACTAGAAAATCCAGAGCAAAGCTGGCTCCCAGATCTTGTCAAAACTCAAAACTATAACAGATCACTTCTTCCTCTACCTCAAACCTTTTCTTGTTACATCTAACTTTTTTTCTTCTTCTTCTTTTTTTTTTTTTTTAATGCCAAAAAGTTATCACATAGCAAGAAAGATGGTTGCTAATGGGTCCCTGTCTCACCTTCTCAGGTCTCATCAATCCTAGAGTAAAGTTTCCTGTTTCTCCAACCTTCGTATATAAAACTGGGAATGATCTTGTTCATCCTATGTGACTCTTGTGACCACTTCTGTAAGTAAGCAGGGCTGGTAGAGGGCTATAAGAGGTGCTTCTTTAAACGAAATTGGCATGCTGAGAGGGAGGGAGAAACAGAAAGGCTCATAGACCAATGGAACAGGATAGAGAACCCAGAAATAAAGCTGCACAAATAATGAAGTCAACAATAACAAGCAATGGGGAAAGTACTCCTGAAGCAATAAATGGTGCTGGGATAACTGGCTAGCCATATGCAGAAGATTGAAACCGGACCCCTGCCATTCACCATGTACAAAAATTAACTTAAGATGGATTGAAGACTTAAATATAGACATAAAACTATATAGCACCTAGTAATGTTCTGCAGAGCTCCAAAGCTAATGCAAAACACATTAGTTGTAACACAACCGACTCAAGAGTGATGGATCTGATGGTGTCAATAAGTTTGAAGTATGCATAAATCTTTATTAATGGTAAATACCACAAATGCTAATACCATTAGCATTTTGTTGATTGTGAATTATACAGAAGAGAAATAACACATTGTAAATTATATTTTTATATTGCTCCTCAGATAGAAACCATAAAACTAATCAATAGTTGTGATGAGAAATTAAGTCAGGCAAACAAAAATTATTCCTATTAATACTGGGAGAAGATAAGGATGCCAGATAAAGTTACCTCTGAATATTATAATTGTGGTTTTAAGACAAATTATTTTAGTAAGGAGCTCATAGTAATAACCCAAATTTCTGTCCTTTGATGGACATTTGGAAATGCTGATGAGCCTCTATATTTAAATGGTGAGGATGGCTCCATTAATGGAAAGCAATACATATGTTATTACTAATTAGTGCTGTTTAATATTAAGATGTACACTTTCAACATTTTTTGATATTGAAAATCTTTGACTAAAAGCAACTTTTGTCTTAATGAAAGTTCCTAGAAATGAAAATTTCACCCTTTGTTTTCTGATCTGTTTACTTTCAGCTATTTTTTTACAATGATCACTTGCATAATTTTTGGCAGAAATGTGTTTCATTGCTATCTGCATAGGTTATAAATATTTGTTTTGTACATTTACATTAAAATTCAATAAAGCAAATTCAGTAAATGTTTGTTGAACTGAGTTAGAACACACACGCCTTTCGGATCTATATGTACACACTCATATTGACTGACTATTCCATTTTGGCTATTAATGTTTATCTTAGAGTCAAATCTCTGAATTGGCTGCATTAATTACTAAGTGCAAAACCCTGTATTTTTAGCAAATAAAAACTTAATAATTAAATCTTAAAAGTTAATAAAATTTGTATATTCTTAAGAAATCAGAAATTGAAACTAAGTTGTGTCTCACTGTTGGCCTGAAAAGAAATAAAAAATACCTGCATAAATAATTGCCTTCGGCCAGGTGTGGTGGCTCACACCTGTAATCCCAGCACTTTGGGAGGCCAAGGCGGGTGAATCACGAGGTCAGAAGATCGAGACCATCCTGGCCAACATAGTGAAACTCCATCTCTACTAAAAATACAAAAATTAGCCAGGCTTGGTGGCGCGTGCCTGTCATCCCAGCTACTCAGGAAGCTGAGGCAGGAGAATTGCTTGAACCAGGGAGTTGGAGGTTGCAGTGAGCCGAGATCGCGCCACAGCACTCCAGCCTGGCAACAGAGTGAGACTCTGTCTCAAAAATAATGATAATAATAATTGTCTTGGAACTATCCAGCCTTTATCTCACATAGAAGGCCACTTTTTCTATTTTAAATTTGCATTTATTTTTAATATTTCTTTTTCCCAAATATAAATACGTTACATGGTTAGAATGAAGATATATATAAAGTATATAATATGGGAAGAATTATCTACATTCTAAAATTTCAGAGATAGATATTCAATTTTAACAATTTGTTAATGCTCTTTATCAACATATTATTTTTGTAATTACCAAAGAAAGAAAAATATTTTTATTTTGACAATTTAGTTCCTGAGATAAGGCCGAAAGATGGGCGCTGTGGGGAGGAGGCAAATCAGCTAGGGCCTGCAGAACTTGAGGAATGACCTAGTAGTGAGTTATCTGAGGGTTTTTTTTTTTTTTTTTTTTTTTTTTTCTAATTCCAGCCTGGTTGTTGGAGAGGCCTGCAATCGGGAAACAAAAATAGGCAAAGATCAAAAGTCCCACAAGAAGCCTGCCCTCTCGGATGGTGAAAAGGGCATCTAAGCCAGACAGAAACATCCTAACTACACCTGCTTTATTCCAGGTGAGCCGTCTAAAAAGTCATGGCCCTACCCCTTCCCATCAGGCACTAAGCTACTGGAAACTAAAAGCAGAACCCGGCCCCATCCCATCTCTGCAGCGTCATAGTGGCACCACTTTCCTTCCCCACTGGGAACTGCAAGTTTGGAGACTATAGGCAGAGCCAGACTCACCATTCTTGCCCCAAATAATGAGGCAATAGCGCCCTCTTCCCTCCCAACTAGACAGTGGAAGAAAGACCATGGAAAGAACAGAGTTAGATAAAGTGATTTTCTAAACCTCTGTATGAAATCCTGGGGCAAACTCTAAGCAGCCCATATGTGAAAGCCAGAAACAGCATAGCAAAGGTTTGATAACTCAAGTGTGGAATACTACTCAGATTTCAGATTACAGCCTGGGTAGACTGCACATGGACAGACTAGAATAACATGGCAAAGGTTTGAAAAACTAAACTTCCATTTGAACAATCTACTAACCTACTAAAGTAATCATGATGTGTGTTCTGTCGACTGCTTGATAGA
Organism: Pan troglodytes; assembly: GCF_028858775.2. Lineage (NCBI taxonomy): Eukaryota > Metazoa > Chordata > Mammalia > Primates > Hominidae > Pan > Pan troglodytes. The sequence goes on along the minus strand of NC_072409.2, from coordinate 71,209,936 downwards.
ATATTTAAGTGGAAAAGAGAGTCTCATAACATACTTATAATCTACCATATGCAGTTCAAAATTACTCGATGTACCAAGAATCGGGAAAATCCGAACTCAAATGTGAAAAGACAATCAACAGACCCAAACACCATGTAAACACAAATTATCAAACACAATTATCAAACAAGGAATTAAGAGGCCCCACTTCTTAAAATTATCACATTGGCAACACCTAAGTTTTAGAGGGGACACTTTCACACCATAGCAGGTCCATTGCGATCTCATATGAATTTGAGGATAGATTTTTCATTTCTTCAAAAACAGCCTTGTTGTGATTTTGATAGGGATTGCATTAATTCTGCAGATTACTTTCGGTAGTATTGAAATCTTAACAATGTTAACTCTTCCTAACCATGAAACAGTGTATTTTTCCACTTACTTAGTTTAAAATTCTTTATGCAATGTTTTGTATTTTCATTGTACAAGTCTTTTATCAACTTTGTTAAATTTATTCCTATATATTTTATTCTTTTACATGGCATTGCAAATTAAACTACCTAAAACTTTTTTTAATGGCTTATTTTGGTATATAAAATCACAGCTATTTTTTCTGTGTTGATCTTGTACTCTGAAATTTTCCTGAATTTGTTTATTAGCTCTAGTAGTTTTCTTGCGGATTATTTGGAATTTGTATGTATAGATTATTCCGTCTAAAAATTGAGATACTCGTACCTCTTTCTTTCTCATTTGGATGCCATTTGTTTATTTAGTCATTCATTCATTTGTAACAGCCCAATGGGTTCACCTCGCCCACTGCCTAGACAGAACCTATTTATCAAGACAGGGGAATTGCAATGGAGAAAGAGTAAATTTATTCAGAGCCGGCTATGCAGGAGACTAGAGTTTTGTTATTACCCAAATCAGTCTCCCGAGCATTCCAGGAACAGAGTTTTTAAAGATAATTTGGTGAGTAGGGGCTTGGGAAGTAGGGAGTGCTAATTGGTCAGGTTGGAGATGGAATCATAGGGGGTTGAAGTTAGGTTTTCTTAATGTCTTCTTTTCCTGGGTGCGATAGCAGAACTAGTTGAGCCAGATTACAGGTCTGGGTGGTGTCTGCTGATCCATATATATGATATATATATATATATATAAATGATATATATATGATGTATATATAAATGATATGTGATATATAAATGATATATATGTGATATATAAATGATATATGATATATATAAATGAAATATATGATATATATGATATATAAATACATATGATATATAAATGATATATACGATATATGTCATATATAAATACCATATATAAGATATATATGTAAATATAGTAAATATTTTAGAGACAGAGTCTTGCTCTGTTACCCAGGCTGGTGTACAATGGTGCAATTACATCTCACTGCAGCTTCAAACTCCTGGGCTCAAGTGATCATCCTGCCTCAGCCTCTCAAGTAGCTACGACTACAAGCACAAGTCCCCATGCTAGACTAAGTTTTTTTTCATAGAAATAATGTCTCACTATGTTGCCCAGGCTGGTCTTGAACTTCTAGCATCAAATGAGCCTCCTGCCTTGGCCTCCCAAAGCATTGAGATTACAAGTGTTGACCACCATGCTTGACCTGCTTTATTTCAATTATAAGTGGTATTTTTACTTCAATTTTTTTATTGCTGTTATATAGGAAAGCAATTGACTCATGTGTATTCAGCTTAACTCCTGAGACATTCCTAAATTCATTTATTAGCCTAGGATTTTTTTTTGGAGTGTTTTGTAGGCAGTTTCTACAAGGACAATCACGTCATTTGCAAATAAAAACAGCTTTATTTCCTACTTTCTAATTAGTATACCTTTTCTTTCCTTTGTAAAATTTATTTTACTAGCTAAGATTTCCAGTATGATGTTGAATAGGAGTGGTGAGAGAGGATGTCATTCACTTATCCTCTATCTTATAGAGCAAGTGTTCAGTCTCTCGCCATTAAGTATGATGTTAGTCGAAGGTATTTTGTATTTATCTTTTAATGGTGTAAGGAAGTTCCCTTTTATTCCTACTTATGCTGAGTGGTTATTCAACTTTGTCAAATGCTTTTCTGCAACTATTGACATAAACATGTTTTTCATATTAATTTTCCAATATGATAATTTACATTGATTATTGTATGTTGAAGAAGACTTGCATTTTTGTAATGAATCCTACTTGTGAGGTAATATATTTTTCTTTAAATCTGCTTCTGCATTCAATTAGAATCAAAGAAAATATTCTGTGTGATTTCAATTATCTTGAACCTATTAAGAGTTATTTCATGACCCAGAATATGGCTTTTCTTGGTGAATATTTCATTAATAATCTTTTAAAGAAATGTAAACATTTTATTTAAAATTAGATTTACCCACATGGTTACCATTGCTAACTTCTTTTTTGCAGATCCATACTTTCATTTGGTATCATTTTACATTTTCCTGAAGGAATTTTTCTAATACTTTTTAAGGTGCAGTTCCAATGGTGATGAATGCTTTCATCTATAGTTTATTTGAGAAAGTTTTTATTTTGCCTCCATTTGTAGGTGTTTTTGCCACATATAGAATTATACACTTAACTTCTTTTCTTTCAGTACTCTAAATATATTACTTCAATATCTTCTGGCGCCAGCTGTTTCTGATGAGAAATCTGTCTTCCTTACCTTTGTTTCTCTGCATGTAACATGTCTTTTATCTTTGGTGGCTTTTAATTAAGATTTCTAAAATTACTACTTTTAAATGATTTGTTTATGATATGCCCTGGTGTAGTTTTTCTCATGTTTTTTATCTGGAGTGTGTTGACCTCTCAAATGCATGAGTTTATAGGTTTCATCATATTTACAATATTTTAATTCTTTATATTTTCAAAAAAAATTTGTCCCCTTTCTCCTTATGGTCTTTACAAATATAATAGGCAGCTGGAAGTTGCCCTGTAGCTCACTCATGTCTTGTTTACTTTGATTATTTGTTTCATCTGTCTTCTTTCTGTATTTTACTTTGATTAGTTGTTGATGAATCTTTGAGTTCACTAGTTTTGTGTAGTCTATCTGTTGTAGCCTCTATCTGCTGTTAATCTCATTGGTTTTTTTTTTTTATTATACTTTAAGTTTTAGGGTACATGTGCACAATGTGCAGGTTAGTTACCTATGTATACATGTGCCATGCTAGTGTGCTGCACCCATTAGCTCGTCATTTAGCATTAGGTATATCTCCTAATGCTGTCCCTCCCCTCTCCCCCCACCCGACAACAGTCCCCAGAGTGTGATGTTCCCCTTCCTGTGTCCATATGTTCTCATTGTTCAATTCCCATCTATGAGTGAGAACATGCGGTGTTTGGTTTTTTGTCCTTGCGACAGTTTACTGAGAATGATGATTTTCAATTTCATCCATGTCCCTACAAAGGACATGAACTCATCCTTTTTTATGGCTGCATAGTATTCCATGGTGTATATGTGCCACATTTTCTTTTAAGATGGAGTCTCGCTCTGTCACCCAGGCTGGAGTGCAGTGGTGCTATCTCGGCTTACTGCAAGCTCCACCTCTCCGGTTCACACCATTCTGCCTCAGCCTCCTGAGTAGCTGGGACTACACAGATGTAGTTTTTATGCCAAAATTTAGGGTGGGTTTTTATTATATCTTTTATATTTCTGCTTATGTTCAATTTTCCTCTAGCTTCTTGAACATATAAAATCTTGTTGTAGAATTGTTTTAATGTCCTTGTCTACAAATTCACACATTGTTTTTATTTTGGCATCATTTTTTATTGATTATTCTTATCATTACAAGTCTGTTTTTTAAAAACTGGGGTTTTTTTTTTTGCATGACTTGTAAATTTCATTGGATGCTAAACATCGCATATTTTACAATATTGTATACTCGATTTTTTTAAATTCCTAGAAATATTCTTCATTTTTGTTTTCAGTAGTTTAAGTTCCCCAAATCAATTAGGTTCTTTTCAGTATTGCTTTTAAACATTTTAAAGGTAATACCAGAGGAACACTTAGTACAGGGCTAATTTTCACTGCTAATTCTCAGTCCAATTCCCATGTCCCATGAATTTTGAGGGATTTAACTCTGGCTAGTGAGATAATGAATTATCCCGACTATGTGTGAGTTTCAGAAATGTTTCCCTCCCATCGTTTAAGTGGTTCTTTCCTGGACCTTGGATAGTTTCCTCACTTGCATGTGCTGCTCAGTCCTCAGCTGAAAACTAAAGAAGGCTCTCTGCAGATCTCTGAGGCTTTCTTTCAGTGCAATTTTTTCCCCTCTGGGACTCAGCCCTGGCAAAGTCTATTTATCTTGGCTTATCCAGGCTCCCAACTCTGTTTTCTGCATCTCAGGGATATCACTGGGCTCCAGTTGTGTTTCCATTCCCCGGTGCATGGCATTCAAATTCTCCAGACAATAAACTGAGACAAATATAGGACTCAACACATTTTTTTTTTCTCTGTCAGGTATGACTCCATCTTGTCTGATGTCCAATGTATTGAAAACTTTATTATATTTTTTATAGTCTTTTTGTTGTTGTTTTACACAGGACAAATACAATTCCTTTTACTCCATCTTGTCTGGAAGCAGAATCCCTGTTAAATTTTCTATTGCCCCAATCATGACATGAAGCTATCTTGTTTATATTTCTATAATTAACTCTACAAATATCCCCATATTATTTTTATGTTATGTCAGATAACTTTTTCATGCATTATTAGGATGAATTTCCTCATATTCTTTTGCTGACTAGCAGGGCTAAAAAATTTTTCCAGCTATTTCAAGCAGTTGGAGCAATCTTCTTTTTTTATTCTGTCTAGAGAATGCAATTACTCTTTCACCCAAATTTCAGACATCACAAGAGACTATAAATCTAAAGAGTATCCATTAAAAGTTTTTGATACAGTAAAATAGAGAGTATCTTACAACTAAAGAAGCCTAGGGCCTTTGTCAGAGTGCCTTACAATTCACTGTCCTATCCAGCATCCGGCCTGCTATGTGGCATGGCGAGCTTATTTAATGTGATCATCAAAAATGAAGTGCCATTTGTCCTGTCATTTTAAAAACTAAAAGCCAAACCACAACTAGGCCAAAGAATAAGGATTTTGCTTTTCTTTAAGAAGTTCTAAAACTATCTCAAGTCATTATTCCTTGTCCCTGGATTAAACTCTTTCAGAATGATTGACATTGGAATATCAATCTTCTGGAAAAGAGCAGGTTGCAACTTACAGTACAAATAAAACCATCATGTAGTGCTTGACATCATCAGAACATTTTCCAAAATTCTGTTAGGGCTGTGTAATCATCAATCTAGATCTTTCTGTAATTTTGCCAAAGCCCTTAAGTCTTCAGGGTCTATCTGATATTCTATAAATACTTTTTCAAATACAAAGTTCAAAAATTCCATAAAGGCAAACAATAATTTACAGGTACAAGTTAATCTAAATCCAAATTTTAAAGAAATGTATTCAAACAGAAATTATCTGTTTAAGTATAAACTTGTAAAGAGACTAATGTTAATTTTTATTAATGCATAATTAAGATCTCTTCTCTTCCATGGCTCCTCAATATACATACGTACTTCATATCATTGTCTTTTACTTGACTATTAGAATCAAAATGTTATTTCTCAGTAGGGTCAAATTTAAGTAAAATTCTTACAGAAATTTGTTTTAAAAAGCTTTATTTCTATCTAAAATTTACCATAGTGTTTCCTGTATTATTTCTCCAATTAAAATTATTGAAAAGAAAGTATGTCACTTTTTTTGGTTCATGGAAAATTATTATAGTAACAATTCATGTTAAATATCTATGCTTTTTGATGAATACAATGACCATTATAATGTATTTTCCAGATAGGGAAAATTTGCTGAAAGCGAAAGAGGCTGTTACTAATTATATGAGAACATAAACTGGGACAAAATACTATAATTGATAGCAATCATTATTTGATTTTGGTTTCTTTATCTTACCTTTAAAACAAAAACATTATTTTAAGCTAATAAGAATGAGTTGATCTGATCCCCATGGATTTACTTGCTCTTTTTTTTGTTCTCTAGCACTTAGTGGCACCTATAGAGTTGTCCCCAACTTCTCTTTGAAGAAAGAAATATATTAATATAAATGGATTATTTTGGTATGGAGTTATGGTATTTAATATGCCTATTTTTTTTTTTTTTTTTTTTTGAGACAGAGTCTCGCTGTCGCCCAGGCTGGAGTGCAGTGGCGCGATCTCGGCTCACTGCAGGCTCCGCCCCCCGGGGTTCACGCCACTCTTCTGCCTCAGCCTCCCGAGTAGCTGGGACTACAGGCACCCGCCACCTCGCCCAGCTAATTTTTTGTATTTTTTTAGTAGAGACGGGGTTTCACTGTGTTAGCCAGGATGGTCTCGATCTCCTGACCTCATGATCCACCCACCTCGGCCTCCCAAAGTGCTGGGATTACAGGCGTGAGCCACCGCGCCCGGCCTTAATATGCCTATTTTAACTATTTACAGAAATTAGGAAAATTGGAGAATTTTAAGGGAAATTCTCTTGTCTCCAGGATTTCATTGACCAACAACTCAGTAACAAAACCTGTAAGTCATATTTATTCTTTAGCTGTCATTACGAATTATTAATATAGGTGACACTGAGTTTTCAAAATGGCCTTCCTTAACAAGCCAGGGTAAATTTTTTACTGAGAGTAAAAGTAAGTAACTGAACACTGCCATCCCAATGTATTTTACTAATTCTCATGCTCAAGTAATTTAAACTTGAAAAGTACTTGAAGAATAACAGTGGTTAACACTGTTTTCTTTCTAGAGTATCCACTTGATCTGAGATAGCAGATAGCCTTGGGAATATTGTATTGGGTGTATTTAATGCCAGTTTGGCACATTCCATGGTATTATTAGTGGAATGCTAAATAAGATACTTCCTCATAATAATTCCTTAGATCTCTCACAACTTTTTATTTCCAAAAGACCTGGAAACAAATGTGTTGGCAATTCAACTTCTATTTATTTCTTTCATTTTCAAAATGGCATCCTTCACTAGCTAGCCTCAGGGTGCAAATGTAATAAGTTACAAAAAATACAATAAATTAAAATGCTTCAGAAAACAGCTTAGAGAAATATTAGAACAGCATGACAAGAATCATTAAAATGTGAATATCCATTACATCTTGCTGCATCACTGCATGACAATCTGGGAGCATTTTGGGGGATGATTTTCTATATAGTCAACACAGAGAATTTATCAAACAGTTTCTAGCAGGTACTCAGTAAGTGCATATGGGTAATAAATAATTATATAAACACATTCTTTAACATTTAAAGGTATAAATTGGAAGGGAAGAAGTTTTATATGTGCCTTAGTTACCCCCTAAACAAATTGAAATCCTAGTTTTCAAAGGAATTGAAACATTGATTTGTATCAGAAAACATTTTATTTCAGTTAAATATCAATTAAATATTTCATTTCAGTTAAATTTAAGAATATATACTAATTCCATTAATCATTGGAATATTTTATGTAATATGTTTTACTTAAGGTAAAATAGCAGGGATAATGATCTATTTGTGGCATTTTATACTTTTAATAACATGTCTTAAAATATATAAGAAAAAGTAATACTTTGAAGAACAGCACACAATTTATTGATTAAAAGCAGAAATAAAATATATAATGGAGAAATTATAAAAGGCAAAGAGTCTTTGTATAGAAAAATTTTAACTGAACCCGTTAAAAATATTTCTATTTTAGACAATATATCTAAAAATTAATGTATATCATTTATTTTGAGCCTTGATAATGGTTCACCACTTCTCTCACATAAGTGTCAGATTATGACACTACTTTGCTCAAATTCTTTCCATGGATTCTCAAACTCAGATGAAATGTCAACATTCTTACAGTGATCTACAGAACTACAGATGACCTTGACTTCTTAATTCTCTGACCTCATTGCTTAGCATTTTCACTGTGGTTCTTTCAACTCCTAGTTTACCTTTAGGTTACTCTGAGGATTATTAGGTGGGTGCAAAAGTAATTGTGGTTTTTGTCATTACTTTCAATGGCAAAAACCACAATTACTTTTGCACCAACCTAATACTAAGCATTTTTTGCACCAGAACCTTTACTTAGTGTTTCCTGTTCTTAGAGTATTTACAACTATCTCCATAGCATATTCCATGACTTGTTTCACGTATTTGCTCAAATGTCACTTCATCAGTAAAACTTTTCTTAACCACACAATTTAATATTTTATATCCTCTCCCCAGCATTTCTGATTCCCCTTCCTGCTTTACTTTTTCTCCATTGCAGTTTCCATCATCTAATATATTTGATATTTTGCATATTTTTTATGATCTCTGTCTTTCCCTGTTAGAATATAAGCTTCGTGAGGGAAAATAATTTTTTTCTGATTTCTTCATTCCTCTATGCAAGATGCTTAGAACAGTGAATGACCTACTTTTGGCACACATTAAATATTTATTGAATAAATGAATAATTCTGCATTCTATCCAACTCTATTACTTACTTTACATTTGTTATGTAAATCTGGATTCAACCACATTATGCATTTGCTTCAGAATTTTGATGGTCATTCTTCTTTGTTTCTCATATAAAATTTAGAATAAGCTTATCCACTTCCAAAAATACCTTTGGTATTTTTGTTAAAATTACACTAAATTCAGAAATTCATTTGGGAAGAGTTGGCCTTTGTACATTTTTTCTTATATTCAACCTAAGTATTTTTCTGATCTTATTAAAATGTATTTTTCCATAATATATTTGAATTATATGGATACAATATATACATACAAATATAAAGGAATATTTATGTATAGTTACTTTCAGATTTATCTGCAATATGTAAAGAGTTTGGAAGCTGTCAAATTCTGTTTTAAAAGAAAAAGTTGAAAAAAACCTGAAGATCAATGACTTTCATGAATCCTTCAGAAAGTTGAGTTTGCAGGATAAAACAACACCCTATAGTTTGGGAAGATGGGAAAATCAGAGTCACAAGTAAGCTGTTTTCATGTGGAGCAGGCCGCTGGAGCCATAAACTAGTAGGTGCACTTAAATGGTGATTTTGATGAAGTGCCTGGAAGCTGAGTGCGAACTAGTGCAGTTGAGAAACTTCTAAAAGCCTTAGCCTTAGGAGATGCACTCACCCTTTTATAAATGTTACCTCTAGAAACTAGGGTTTCATGATAAAGGGTGAAAAAAAAATTCCCCTCATGAATCTGGCATGGTAAAGGGTAGAAAAGAAATCCCCTCATAAAGAGTAATCTTTATGAAATACACACATAGCATTCTCCATAACGAAGGCCTAATTTCAGGAGAAAGTAATTTACCAAGTCTTATTTCACCTATGGCAGCAGGTCATTTCTCCCAGTCTAGTGCTCCCTAGTCTTCCAGGCTTGTGGGCTGTGGGGTGGGAGGCGGGAAGGAACCTAAGATATACTTGTGAAGGTCACAACCCAGAGACATAAACACAGTAGAAGACCGAGATTTAATCATAAGATGTTAAACACTCCTCCCTCCCACACACAACTTGCTTTCAGACGAAAAATCTTCAATAAACAGACTCTGAATTTAGTGAAACTCCAAGTCAAAAGGGAAGACAAAAACAACAATACAATAGGAATTTAAAGTCTCTGGCACCTACAGCAAACACTAAACGTAGCCAAACTCCTAGCAAGATTAACATAAATACTCACACTAAAACCTCTAAAAATAATACAATAAAATACATTAAAAAAATTCAAGGCATGCCAAAAGACAAGAAAAAACACAGCCTGAAGAGACAAAGCAAGCATCAGAACCAGATTCAATAGAAGTTTAAAGTTGGAATTATCAGACATGGAAAATATAATTAATAACTATCAATTAATGATAATTCATAATTAACTTACTAAGTGCTTTAATGAAAAAAAGGAGACCACATGCAAGAACAGATGGTTAATATAAACAAGGAGATGGAAATTCTAAGGAAATGTTCAAAGAAACTACTAGAAATAAAAAACATTGTAACATAAATTAAGAATGACTTTTATGAGCTTATGAGTAGACTGAACATGGCCAAGGAAAGAATCAGTGAGCTTGAAAATAGTCAATACAAACTCCCAAAACTGAAATGCACAGAGAAAAAACAATAAAACATACACACACATACACATGCATACACACACATGCATGCACACTCACATATACAGCAGAACATCCAAGAATTATGAAAAAATTAGAAGTATAATTGAATTACTACAAGAAGAAAGAATGTATTAAGCAGAAGAAATATTTGAAGTTATAATGACTGAGAACATTTCAAAATCAATGACAGACACCAAACCACAGATTCATGAAACTCAGGAAGTCCTAAACATGACAAATATAAAAATAAACCAAAAAAAGCAAACAAGATATGTGTGTATCTCAGCCTATCATATTTAAATGCAGAAAATCAAAGACAAAAAAACTTGAAAGAAGCCAGAGAGAAGAAAACATCTTACCTATAAAGAAACAATAAGAATTACTACAGGAATTAAATATTTCACTTCTCTCTCTTCCTTCCTGCTTCCTTTATCAAGCAGGAAAGAAGAGAGAGAAGTGAAATATTTAACGTAATGAAAGAAAAAGACCACCAATCTAGAATTCTGTATACAGTGAATTTAATCTTTGCAAGTGAAGGAGGGAGTGATGGCAACAAGATGGTGAACTAGAAGCCCTTGGCAGTCGTTCCTCCAGAAAGGCAGCCAAAACAAGAAATAACCAACTACATTTTTATGAAAATAATTAAACGAGAGTGCTGGAGCACATCAAAGCTGCAGCAGAAACCCTGTAGAATACAGAAACCCAGGATGGCCACATAGAGAACAAAAGGAAACAGCTGGCCTCCACTGCCCCATTCCCCAGCCATGATCAGCTCAGAACCAGGAGGGACTTCTTACTCCAGGGAAAAGGTAAGCAAGGGAACCCCAGCTGCCCCAATCAATACCTTGTAAACCTACAGTATTCAACACTGGGGGACTCTGCAGTCTTCACAGGCTCTAAATCTAGCTGAGCGAGCTGTGTGGAGTCCACACAACTGTATTCCCCCTAGACAAGGAGCCTACACTGTGCTATACCCACTGTGGTCCGTGTGTCTATTGTGCCATACCATCTGCCATCTTGGGACTACAACTACTGCTGGAGTATGTCCTGCTCCAGGGCTGAGTGACCACAGTATCCTTCCATCTCTGAGGCTTTGCTGTGGCTGAACCACCCCCACCTAGTGGCCCACCACCCCACCACTGAGCTGCTGCTACATCCTACTCCGTGGGGTCAAGCTATACAGCCACTGTATCTACCCCTCTGGGTTGCTGCTGTGCCTTGCCCCCATGTGTCAGAGCTGCAGCAATGCTTGGCATCCCTGGGAAATGCTGCCTTGATTGCCAAGGGCAGTCCCACCTCCCTGGGACTTAACTGAAGAGTTGCCCTGCCTCCTAGGAAAACAGAACCTTTGCCACCCAGAGCAGTCACAGTCCACTCTTCCCAGTGCCTCAGTTGAAGCAGCATCCTGCCTCTCAGGAAATGGTGCCTTGGCCACCCAGAGCAAACATGCTCCCAGGTGCCTAAGCTGAACCAGTGCCTTGCATCCCGAGGAAAAGTTGCCCTGGTCAGCCAAAGCAATTGTGCCCCCAGGCCTAAGCTAAAGTGGGGCATCACTTGTTGGGGAATCAAGTGTTTTGGCTAAGCTGAAAAACCGCACACCTGAGGAGTGAGCTGATATAGTACTCTATGTCTCAGGGAAACAGAGCAGTAGCTGAGCTGAGACACTCTGCCCTACAGGCCAAATAACCCTAGTACTCTACTTTCCTGTATCTGGACTAGCTCACTTAGAGTCTGAGATGCTGAGACACCCACCTCTTTGGAGAGTGGAGTCATTGCTGTGCTGTTCCCTGCCCAGCAGGGCCGAAGTAATAGCTGTTATGTACCATTCCAAGGTTCTGGCTGATGCTGAAAGTGGCCTCATAGAATCTGGCATACTGCTATGTCTCAATCCCAGGGTCCGGAGTTACCACTACATGGTGCCTCATCCCCTTGGACCCAATTTGCCACTATGCCTTATTGGCTCTGATTCCTGAATTACAGCCTTGCCCTGTTCCCCAGGCTCAAAGCCCCAAAGCACTCCTTCCCTTGAACAAAGTCATTGCTGTTCCCCGACCCCAGAGTCAGAATCAAAACTGAAACCTGGTGCCTTGAACCAAAGCTGCTAGGGGGTGCCTGAGAGTCACAGACTCCAACTCTGGGGCCAAACTTCATCCAACCTGGCCTCATAGAGTGAACCTGCATCCCAAGACCCAGTTGCCACAACAGGTTAATGGGACCCTGAGACTGTGACCTCAACTCCATATTCTCTGAGCAAATGCCCCCTAAGATCCAGTGCCACTGTAGTTGCCTGTAAGCTATGTCAGATCTGATACCAAGGGGGATCCCTTTGGGAAAAATGGGGAAAATAAGAATAGGAGTACCCCAAAAGCACTTGACACTGAGGACCCTAACAACCTACACTACTACCACTGCTGCCACAAACTCCTATAGCCTAGGACACTGAGGCACCCACAGTTACTAAGGTGACCACAGCTGAAGAAGCTGCACAAAGGCTGTATCACTGGATCTACTCAAAATCAGAGTCATCACATCCTTCCCAACTGCCACACTAAGACTTACCTACAGGTGAAAGACATTCTCTATGAAAGCCACTCTGCAGGGTTTGTAAGAGGTGATTGTTCTACCAGATGTGTGGATATGAATTCAGGAACACAAGAAACTGGAAGAAGTGAGAACACTAAAGGAACTTAATAACTCTCCAGTAACTGATATCAAAGAAAAAAAATTACAAATTGCCTGGAAAGGAATGTAAAATAATCTTATGGAAAGTCAGCATGACACTAAATAATAGAGACAATTCAACAAAATTAGAAAAATAGTTTATGATGACAAATTTAACAAAGAAATGAATGTCCTAAAAAACAGAAATCTTGGCTGAAGAGAATCCAATAAATACAATAAAAATACAATAGAAAGCTTCAATAGCAGGCTAGCTCAAGCAGAAGAAAGAATCTCTGAATTTGAAGATAGGTGTTTTGAAATTACCCAGTTAGAGTTAAAAAGAAAAAGAAATGAAAATGAGTGAATGAAGACAGCCAACAAGACTTATGAGGCACTATTAAATGATCAAATGTTTACATTATGAAATACTAGAAGTAAAAGAGACAAAGATAGGGACAGAAAGCTTATTTAATAAAATGATTGCTGAAAACTTCCGAAGTCTTCAAAGAGATATAGACATTCAGGCATATGAAGCTCAGAAGTTTTGAGCTATGTATGGCATATTTCAAAATAGCTAGAAGAGTAGGTTTTGAATGTTTTCAATAGAAAAAAACATAAATGTTTGAGGTGATGAATATGCTATTTACCCTGCTTTGATAATTACACAATGCGTACCTGTATTGAAACATCACATTGTACCCTATAAATATGTACAATTATTGTGTCAATGAAAAATAAAATAAAACTTTAAAAATTGAAGGAGAAATAAAAACTGTTAATGCTCTATATGTTCCCAGCAAACCTACTGCATTTTTATGGCTTCTCACTTAGTTGTCTTGTGTTTTCCGCATAAGCTATAATATTTTCTGTCATTTATTGTGCTTATCTCCCAATCCTGTCCTTAATATATCTATTTTTAATAGCATTGCTACAAAACTTAAGAATAATAAATAATATTAGTGATAAAGAATGTCTTCATCTTCCTCCTACTTTCAGTAAGATTATTTATAGTATTTACTAGTTGAGTATGATACAAGTTTTTGAGGTCAAAACTAGTATCATACTCCATACACCAATAACAGACAAACAGAAAGCCAAATCATGAGTGAACTCCCATTCACAATTGCTTCAAAGAGAATAAAATACCTAGGAATCTAATTTACAAGGGATGTGAAGGACCTCTTCAAAGAGAACTACAAACCACTGCTCAATGAAATAAAAGAGGATACAAACAAATGGAAGAACATTCCATGCTCATGGGTAGGAAGAATCAATATCGTGAAAATGGCCATACTGCCCAAGGTAATTTATAGATTCAATGCCATCCCCATCAAGCTACCAACGACTTTCTTCACAGAATTGGAAAAAACTACTTTAAAGTTCATATGGAACCAAAAAAGAGTCTACATTGCCAAGTCAACCCTAAGCCAAAAGAACAAAGTTGGAGGCATCATGCTACCTCACTTCAAACTATATTACAAGGCTACAGTAACCAAAACAGCATGGTACTGGTACCAAAACAGAGATATAGACCAATGGAACAGAACAGAGCCCTCAGAAATAATGCCACATATCTACAACTATCTGATCTTTGACAAACCTGACAAAAACAAGAAATGGGGAAAGGATTCCCTATTTAATAAATGGTGTTGGGACAACTGGCTAGCCATATGCAGAAAGCTGAAACTGGATTCCTTCCTTACACCTTATACAAAAATTAATTCAAGATGGATTAAAGACTTAAATGTTAGACCTAAAACCATAAAAACCCTAGAAGAAAACCAAGGCAATACCATTCAGGACATAGGCATGGGCAAGGACTTCATGTCTAAAACACCAAAAGCAATGGCAACAGAAGCCAAAATTGACAAATGGGATCTCATTAAACTAAAGAGCTTCTGCACAGCAAAAGAAACTACCATCAGAGTGAACAGGCAACCTACAGAATGGGAGAAAATTTTTGCAATCTACTCATCTGACAAAGGGCTAATATCCAGAATCTACAATGAACTCAAACAAATTTACAAGAAAAAAACCCCATCAACAAGTGGGCGAAGGATATGAAAAGACACTTCTCAAAAGAAGACATTTATGCAGCCAAAAGACATATGAAAAAATGCTCATCATCACTGGCCATCAGAGAAATGCAAATCAAAACCACAATGAGATACCATCTCACACCAGTTAGAATGGCGATCATTAAAAAGTCAGGAAACAACAGGTGCTGGAGAGGATGTGGAGAAATAAGAACACTTTTACACTGTTGGTGGGACGGTAAACTAGTTCAAACATCGTGGAAGTCAGTGTGGCGATTCCTCAGGGATCTAGAACTAGAAATACCATTTGACCCAGCAATCCCATTACTGGGTATATACCCAAAGGATTATAAATCACGCTGCTATAAAGACACATGCACACGTATGTTTATTGCGGCACTATTCACAATAGCAAAGACTTGGAACCAACCCAAATATCCAACAATGATTGACTGGATTAAGAAAATGTGGCACATATACACCATGGAATACTATGCAGCCATAAAAAATGATGAGTTCATGTCCTTTGCAGGAACATGGATGAAGCTGGAAACCATCATTCTCGGCAAACTATCGCAAGGACAAAAAACCAAACACCGCATGTTCTTACTCATAGGTGGGAATTGAACAGTGAGAACACATGGACACAGGAAGGAGAACATCACACACTGGGGCCTGTTGTGGGGTAGGGGGAGCAGGGAGGGATAGCATTAGGAGATATGCCTAATGTTAAATGATGAGTTAATGGCAACCAACATGGCACATGTATACCTATGTAACAAACCTGCACATTGTGCACATGTACCCTAAAACTTAAAGTATAATAATAATAAAAAAAAGATGTTGACTTATAGGTAGGTAAGTAGGTAGGTAGATAGATATACATATACATATTTATATATCTATATATGAATACCATGTTTTCTTGGTCTGGAGTTTGTATTTCAGATGGTTGATAAAGCAACCATAAATTCCTGTCCTTAATTTTGATCAATTAAAAAGTTGTATTTGACAAAAAGCAGAGATCTTGGAAGATGATAGCAGTATTATTTAACATTAGTAAATAATATCTACCTGCCAAGAAAAGGACAATGCTGTTGTCATATATAAAGCAATTGAAAATATATATATTAAAAGGGAAGAAGACTAAAAATCTTTAAAACTCTTTCAACAAAAATTCATATATTATTCTGCCTAAAAAATAAAGGGTGCCAAAAACTAATATTGCTGCACAGCAAGAGACCACTTAGATTTTCAAAGGGCACATGCCAAAGACAAAATAAACTGAATGATCAAGGATAGGCCTGAGACTTATAAATCAATGTTCAGATAAATTAGAATAAGGAAAATTTTATCTTTATTACTTGAGGCAGATGAAAAAATGTTTATGAATGAGAGATAGAAGTCAGAAAAACTTATTTAAAATTTTTCTTTTTAAATATTTTATCAAAAAATGATTTTCAATCTAGGATGGATGAATTAAAGTTGATTGCACAAACAGAAACAAACGATACTTAAAAATGGTAAACATTCCTTTAAAATTATTTACTCATTTATTCAACAAAATATTTATCATTTTCAAAACCCTATTTAGGCCATAGAAAGAATAAAAATAAATAAATCAGAATGGATTTTGATATCAAATAAATTATCATCTATGAAAGATAAGTCCTATCTCAAAATAACTATAACACAAGGCAGAAAGTGATTAGTTCCAGAAGAAAGAATTAAGAGTCATGGCAACTGATATAGTTTGGCTGTGTCCCCACCCAAATCTCATCTTGAAGTGTAGCTCCCATAATCCCCATGTGTCATAGGAGGGACCCAGTGAGAGGTAATTTAATCATGGGGGCAATTACCCTCATGCTGTTCTTGTGATATTGAGTGTGTTCTCATGAGATCTGATGGTTTTATAAGGGGCTTCCCCCATTTTGCTCAGCACTTCTCCTTGCTTGCCACCATGTGAAGAAGGACATGTTTACTTTCCCTTCTGCCATTATTGCAAGTTTCCTGAGTCCTCCCCAGCTATGGTTAACTGTGAGTCAGTGAAATCTATTTCCTTTATAAATTACCCAGCCTTGGGTATGTCTTTATTAGCAGCGTGAGAACAGATTGATATAGTAAATTCGTACCAAGGGTAGGGTGCTGCTGCTGTAAAGATACCTGAAAATGTGAAAGCCACTTTGAAACTGGGTAACAGGCAGAGGTTGGGTCAGTTTAGAGGACTCAGAAGATAGGAAAATATGGGAAAGATTAGAACTTCCTAGAGATTTGGAAGGCTTAGAAGACAAGAAGATGTGGGAAAGGGCCAGGCATGGTGGCTCACACCTGTAATCCCAGCACTTTGGGAGGCTAAGGTGGGCAGATCATTTGAGGTCAGGAGTTCAAGACCAGCCTGGCCAACATGGTGAAACCCCATCTCTCCTAAAAAAATAAATAAATACAAAAATTAGCTGTGCCTGATGGTGGGTGCCTGTAATCCCAGCTACTCAGGGAACTGAGACAGGAGAATTGCTTGAGCCTGGGAGGCAGAGGTTGCAGTGAACAGAGATCACGCCATTGCACTCCAGCCTGAGTGACAGAACAAGATTTCGTCTGGAAAAAAAAAGATGTTGGAAATTATGGAACTTCATAGAGACTTGTTGAATGACCTTGACCAAAATGCTGATAGTGATATAGACAATAAAGTTTAGGCTGAGGTGGTCTCAGATGGAGATGAGGAACTTGTTGGGAACTGAAGTAAAGGTCACTGGTGGCATTCCTGCCCTGGAGATCTGTGGAACTTTGAACTTGAGAGAGATGATTTAGGGTACCTGGCAGAAGAAATTTGTAAGTGGCAAAGGGTTTAAGAGGAAGCAGAGCATAAAAGTTTGGAAAATTTGCAGTGTGATGATGCAACACAAAAGAAAAACACATTTTCTGGTGAGAAATTCAAGCCCACTGCAGAAATTTGCATAAGTTCTGAGGAGCCAAATGTTAACCACCAAGACAATGGGGTAAATGTCTCCAGACCATGTCAGATACCTTCACAGCAGCCCCTCCTATCACAGGCCTGGAGGCCTAGGAGGGAAAAATGGTTTCATGGCCCAAGCCCAGGCACTTCTGCTGTATATGGCCTCTGGACATGGTGCTGTGCATCCCAGCTGCTTCAACTCTAGTTGTGGCTAAAAAAGGCCAAGGTATAGCTCAGGTCATTGCTTTGCAGGGTCCAAACCTCAAGCCTTGGCAGCTTACGTGTGGTGTTGAGCCTGTGGGTGCAAAGAAGTCAAGAATTGAGGTTTGGGAACCTCTGGCTAGACTTCAGAGGATGTATGGAAATGCCTGGATGTATAGGCAGAAGTTTGCTGCAGAGGTAGGGCCCTCATGGAGAACCTCTGCTAGGGCAATGTAGAAGGGAAATATGGTGTCAGAGACTCCACACAGAGTTACCACTGGTGTGCTGCCTAGTGAAGCTGTGAGCAAGGACCACCATCCTCCAGAACTCAGAATGGTAGATCCACTGACAGCTTGCGCTGTGCACCTGGAAGGGCCACAAACACTCAATGGCAGCCCATGAAAGCAGCCAGCAGGAGAGCAGTACCCTGGAAAGCCACAGGGGCAGAGCTGCCTAAGGCTGTGGGAGCCCACCTCTTGCATCAGCATGCCCTGGATTTGAGACATTGGATCAAAGGAGATCATTTTGGAACATTAAAGTTTAATGACTGCCTTACAGTATTTTGGACTTGGATGGGACCTGCCCCTATGTTTTGGCCCATTTTTCCCATTTGGAATGGGTGTATTTACCAAATGCCTGTATCCTCATTTTATCTAGGAAGTAACTAAATTGCTTTTGATTTTAGAGGCTCATAGGCAGAAGGGACTTTCCTTGTCTCACATGAGACTTTGAACTTGGACTTTTGATTTAATGCTGGGATGAGTTAAGACTTTGGAGGATTGTTGGGAAGGTGTGGGTGTGCTTTGAAACATGAGGACATGAAATTTGGGAGGGGCCATAGGTGGAATGATATGGTTTGGCTGTGTCCCCACCCAAATCTCATCTTGAATTATTCCCATAATCCTGATGTGTCATGAAAGGGGCCTGGTGGGAGGTAATTTAATTGTGGGTGTCAGTTACCCTCATGCTGTTCTCATGATACTGAGTGAGTTCTCATAAGTTCTGATGGTTTATAAGGGACTTTTCCCCCTGTTGCTCAGCACTTCTCCTGTGCCATGTGAAGAAGGATGTGTTTTCTTCCCCTTCTGCCATGATTGTAAGTTTCCTGAGGCCTCCCCAGCCATGCTTAACTGAGTCAATTAAGCCTCTTTTCTCTAAAAAGTTACCCAGTCTCGGGTATGTCTTTGTTAGCACCATGATAATGGACTAATACAGGAAATTGGTACCAGGAGTAGAGCACTGCTATAAAGACACCAGAAAATGTAGAAGCTATTTTAGAACATGGTAACAGGCAAGTTGGAACAGTTTAGAGGATTGAGGAGGAGGCAGGAAAATGTGGGAAAGTTTGGAACTTCCTAGAGACTTGTTGAATGGGTTTGACCAAAATGCTGATAGTAATGTGGACAATAAAGTCCAGGCTGTGGTGGTCTCAGAAGGAGATGAGGAACTTGATGGGAACTGGAGCAAAGGTGACTTTTGCTGTGCCACCATGTGAAGAAGGATGTGTTTTCTTCCCCTTCTGCCATGATTTTAAGTTTCCTGAGGACTTGCCAGCCATGTTGAATTGTGAGTCAACATGGTTTTTTAAAAAGGTTTTTTAAAAGGTTTTTTAAAAACGTTTTTTAAAAAGGAAAAAACCTTTTTCCTTTTTAAACTACCTAGTCTCAGGTATGTCTTTATTAGCAGCATAAGAATGGACTAATACAGTAAATGGGAAAATTATTTGTTTGAAAATAAGCAAGGGTTTAATAAATAGAGCAGATGGCATGGGGAATAACTAATATGGTGAACGAAAGAATCAAAACTCAAAACA
Organism: Pan troglodytes; assembly: GCF_028858775.2. Classification (NCBI taxonomy): domain Eukaryota; kingdom Metazoa; phylum Chordata; class Mammalia; order Primates; family Hominidae; genus Pan; species Pan troglodytes. The sequence goes on along the minus strand of NC_072409.2, from coordinate 71,190,136 downwards.
ATATAAGTCACATTGATGCACTGAGATTGCACAATAATACAGATTTTCTTTGTTAGGTTAAAATAATATAACTGCTTGAATACAAGTTAAAAGAGAATGCTTAATGCAATATAACCTCAGGATGTTAGGCCACTGCAAACTCTACTTAGTACCAATTACAGCATGAAAGAACTGCCTAAAAAAGAATGGAAAATACAGAGGGGAGCAGAGTGGAAGGAAGAAAGAATGAATGAACAAAAGAACAAAGGAATCAAGAAAAGAAGTGGGAAAGAAGATCATGCCATTTCTGGCTCTACAACTAAACCGACGGTCTTCAGATCCAAGGACCTTATTCTTCTGGGCTGTATGCTAGCCAGCCCACAACTGGAGTGTGATGGGCCACTGGATTTTAAAAGAAGTATTTACACATAAGTATATTTAGAAAGGCATAGTCAGGATGGAGAAATTGTTAGATAACATGTCATTTAAGAAATAATTTAAACCTGTGCTCAATTTTACCTGGAAAAAAATTAAGATGTAGAGATGATAGTGTAGCTGTATTTACATATCAGAAAGGATGTTATATAAAACACTGGCTTATTTTTTATAGTTTCTATAGAAAAAATTAAAGATCATGTTTCAGAGATGTAGAATTCAGCTTCATATGAACATTTCAAAAAATAGATTGTCTATCCTGTGGGGTAATGAGTGCACTCACACTGAAAATAACCAAATAAAATGTAGTTTATTATTTCTTTTCCACTTTTATGATATTCTATTAGTTGCAAAATTTGGCAAATTCTATTTCCTTAATAAAACTGACTAACCAATTTTCACCTGGATTACCTCTTGTGTTCCTATTTCTCATTTGATTATCACGCTCTGCTTCTATCCAACTCCTGCACTATAGATTGAGCTAGATTTCTAATACAGTCATGTGTACCCTAAGAATCTTTTAGTCAACTACAGACCACATATACTATGGTGGTCTCATAAGATTATAATGGAGCTGAAAAATATCACTTAGTGATGTTGTAGCTGTCCTAACGTCTTTTAAAAAGCAATGCAATTACTTTTAAAAAATGCAATGTAGCTTTCCTAACATTTTAAAACAGCAATGGAATTACTTTTTAAAAATAAATTTAGTGTCACCTAAATGTACAGTGTTTATAAAGTCTACAGTGGTATACAATAATGTCCTAATGTACAATTTAATAAATTGTAGCTGTCCTAACATCTTTTATAAAGCAATGCAAATACTTTCTAAAAATGCAATGGGCCAGGCACAGTAGCTCATGCCTGTAATCCTAGTATTTTCGGAGGCCGAGGCAGGTGGATCACCTGAGGTCAGGAGTTTAACATCAGCCTGGCCAACATGGTGAAACCCTGTCTCTACAAAAATACAAAAAAATTAGCCAGGCATGATGGCAGTTGCCTGTAATCCTAGCTACTCGGGAGGCTGAGGTGGGAGAATCGCTTGAGCCCTGGAGGCAGAGGTTACAGTGAGCTGAGATCGTGCCATTGCACTCCAGCCTCAGTGACAGAGCAAGACTCCATCTCAATGAGAATAACAAAAACAAAAACAACAACAAAAATGCAATGTAGCTTGTCCTAACATTTTAAAAAAGCAATACCATTACTTTTTAAAAATAAATTTAGCATAACCTAAATGTACAATGTTTACCAAGTCTACAGTAGTATACAATAATGTCCTAGGCTTTCACATTCATTCATTACACAATCACTGACTCACCTAGAGCAACTTCCAGTCTTGCAAGCTCCATGTATGGTAAATGACCTATATAGGTGTGCCATATTTTTAATATTTTATTCTGCATATAGACTATATCTTCTCTATGTTTAGATATGTTTAGATACACAAATTTACCATATGTTGCAATTACCTCCAGTATTCAATACAGTAACATGTTGTATGGGTTTGTAGCCTCGGAGCAATAGGCTATAGTATACAACTATGTTAGTCCATTTGCATCACTATAAAGGAATAACTGGGGCTGAGAATTTATAAAGGAAAGAGGTTTATTTTGCTCAAGTTCTGCAGACTATACATGTGGCAAGCAGCCAAATCTGCTCCTTGTGAGGGCCTGAGGAAGCTTACAATCATGGCAGAAGGCAAAGAAGAGCCAGTGTGTCACATGATGAGAAAAGGAGCAAAAGAAAGAGACAAGGTGCCAGGCTATTTTAAATGATCAAATCATACATGAACTCATGGAGTGAGAACTCAGTCATTATGTTATGGACAGCACCAAGCCATTCATGAGGAATCTGCCTCCATGATCCAAACACTTCACACTAGGCCCATCTCCAACATTGGTGGTCACATCTCGACATGAGATTTGCAGAGGACAAAACATCCAAATCTTAGCAACAACCTAGGTGTGTAGCAGGCTGTGCCAGCTAGGTTCATGTTAGTATACTCTACGATGTTCACACAATGATGAAATCGCCTAATGACATATTTCTCAGAATGTGTTCCTATTGCTAAGCAATTCATGACAGAATTTTATCTGACACAAAACTCCTCTGCTTATGACACCTTAATGGTCCTCAGGAAAATAAATTTTTCGGCTCTGCTTCATGATGTGCTTCTTCCTACATCCAAAGACTCTTCTACCATAATTCCACCACAAATATATATATATATTTCACTGTCCTTTCTCCAACAACACAGAAATGCTTAACTGCTTTTCAAACCTATTATTCTGTGTCATGCAGTTGCCTTTACACTTCTTATTCCCTGTGCTTAGAATAGCTTTTGATTATTTCATCAGGCTGTTTTCTACTTATTTTTTTTCAGCACTTGTATATCAGGTATCATTTTCTCAGAGAAGCTTTCCCTGAATTCAGGCTAATTTTGATTAATAAAGCAAATATGGTTTGAGCACCCACTATGTGATAAACAAATATAGGGGATTCCATTCCCCATTGTGCCATTACTTATATTTTATTATTTGTATATTTTTACATTTGTATTATATATATATACATAAAAAATCACTGTGAAAAATCAATTTTATATCTACTGCCTATCTTATAGACTGCAAAATTTCCTACTGGAGGAAATAACCTGCTAGTTCCTGCAATGTCTACTTCATTTCTTGAATGAAGAAATGGATGAAAAAAATGAGTAAACAAATGAGCAAATACTCTTTTAGACTTCCAGAACTTATCGGGTGGTAGAGCAGAAGTCAAAGCCTCCTTCTAATGTCAAGAGTCCATGTCATCCTTCTATTTATGAAATACACTCCTGGGAACTATTCATTTCCAGGATAAGCAAGTACTGTGGTTAAGGCTACTGAGTAACTGTATTTACAAAAATAAAATACGATATTTAGCATAATGGAATTTTTATGAAAATCAAGGATTAATATAAACAAAATAGATCTTTATCCTCATCAGATTTTACTTAATGTAATACTATTGCAAGTAGTATTATCTCTTATTAAATAATAGATTTCAACTATACTATCTAATATAAGAAAATCTCTATAGTGGGTTTGCCTCTCTCCAAAATTCATGCCCCTAGAGAACCTCACATTAGGAACTTATCTGAAAATATGGCCTTTGCAAATGTAATTACCTAAGTTAAGATGAAGTAGTACTGGATTAGAGTGGGCCCTAAAGCCAATGACTGGTGTCCTTATAAGAACAGGAGAAAACCCACAGAGAGACACACGGAAAGGAAGTTCTTGCAATGATGGAGGCAGAGATTGTAGTGATTCAGGTATAATCTAAGGAATGCCAAGATTATATTCTCCCTCAGAGCCTTCAAAATGAACCAACCATGCCAACTCCTTGACTTTGAACTTTTGGCATCCTCAACTGTGAGTGAATAAATTTCATTTTATTTGGCCACCTAGTTTGTGGTAATTTGTTACTGCAGCCCTAGGCAACTCAAATGTTCTACATTTCACCATTTTACATTGAAAAATAGAAAAGATAAAATAAAAGAGCATGACTCATTAAATGGTCATGTGTGATTTCCATTCAATCACTGAATCAGTCTTTATCAAAGAAAATGTGAGTATGTGTAGCAACAAGTGGTTACATTGAAGCCAAGGCCCATCTACTTTATATGGTAGAGTACGATTTTATTTTGAGATTTCCCTTTTTTCTAGATAACCACTCTACCTCACCCTGAAACACATGCACGCATGCACACACACACACACACGCATGCGCCCACTGGACTTCTCTTTAGCCCACTGACTCACTCCTATCGGGCACACTCTATGTGAAGGCACTGGCTCTCTGCACTTTCCTAGAAGATCATGGCCAAAGAGGAGAGGAGGAAAGGCTGTTTGTGGTGTATCAGTCAGGGACTGTTAGCTAAAAAAGATACGGTAAAACTAGGTTATTGGAGGAGAAACTGATAAAAAGCCACTCTATAAATATGTGGATAGAATGCAGGGAAACCACAAGAGACAGAGTATATGAAGAGCAGGAGTAGGGGAAATGGGAAGGAGTGATTACAGGGAACTGGAAAGAGAAGCTCTTCTGGAGATGACTATGAGACCTGAGTGATGGGATCTGTGACATTCAGTTCATGATGCAGCCTGGGATAGGGAGTAGAACTCTAAATACTTTGATACCGCTCTCCACCTTCACTGGCCCACAGCAAAGGAAAGTCAGTTTCTGAAGACACAGAGCAAAGCGGAGTATAGTGAGGAGTAGCAAATAGAGAAGGATAAGAAAAGATACCAGTAAGGTTGAATCTAGAGACAGACCTCCTATTTAAGAATTGAAAATTTTGTCTGGGCATGGTGGCTCACACCTGCCATCCCAGCACTTTGGGAGGCCAAGGTGGGTGGATCATGAGGTCAGGAGATCGATACCATCCTGGCTAACACAGTGAAACCTCATCTTTACTAAAAATACGAAAAAATTAGCTGGGCGTGGTGGTATGTGTCTGTAGTCCCAGCTACTTGGGAGACTGAGGCAGGAGAATCACTTGAACCCAAGACGGGGAGGTTGCAGTGAGCAGAGATTGTGCCACTGCACTCCAGCCTGGTGACAGAGCGACACTCCATCTCAAAACAAAAAAAAAAAGAATTGAACATTTTATCCAGTTTTGAAGTATTTATGTTCCAGGGGATTGGGAAAACACTTAACCCACACAGTCATGGACTACTTTGTTTGTGACATTCACAATTCCAGAGATTCAAATTTGGACCTGTTCTTACTTTCCTGGGGTGTAGGGTAGGGTATACAATGAGACAACTAACTGATAAGTAAATTTTGTTTGTGGGACACAAAGATTTACTAAAGGAAGAGTACATGTTGCAGTACTAAGTAAGGGAACATTTTACTTTCAGCTGCACCTGCAGCCAACCTTGTAACCCTTGCATTTGGGCAGCTGGATGTAAAGTGGGCAGAGCCATATTGGGGAGTGAAAGCAGAGAACAAAGCAATTGAGTTGTAAAACTAAACAAAAGACTGATTCAATAATACTGGAAATATTTGGAACAAAAATTAATAATTCCCTATTCTGACAATGTCTAATGGGTTTCAGAGATAGAAGGACATCCTCAACTTCTTAGAATTTGAAGAAGGATTTGATGTCTAGTAAACCTATCCATTTAACAATGAAAAAGGCTTTTTCTTGCCTTCTACCCAAATAAAGTCCTTCTGGTCTTTGAAATCAAAGTCAAACAGAAAACAAAACAGAGTAAAGGTCTTACAGGAGGGACAGTAAGCTCAGATTGAGCGCTCCAGGGCTAATTCTAAAAGCAGGCCCTTTTTCTGAGGGAGGTATGAAACGAGCACAAATATAACCTTTTCCATCTCAATCTTATCCACCCCCATTGCCCTTTAAACACTGTGACCCAACCCATTCTATTCCACCACAGGCTTCTTAGAGATTCTATATACATTTTACAAGTTCATCAATATTACTCCTACTCCTGTGGCATCACTAAGGTTTAGTACAAGAAGGGAGCCTGTAGCTCATTTGTTTGTTTGTTTGTTATTTTGTTGAGATGGAGTCTCGCTCTGTCACCAGGCTGCAGGCTGGAGTACAGTGGCACAATCTAGGCTCATTCCAACCTCCACCTCCTGGGTTCAAGCGATTCTCCTGCCTCAGCCTCCCGAGCAGCTGGGACTACAGGTGCACGCCACCATGCCCAGCTAATGTTTGTATTTTTAGTAGAGACGGGTTTTCACCGCATTGCACAGGATGGTCTCCATCTCTTGACCTCGTGATCCACCCACCTCGGCCTGCCAAATTGCTGGGATTACAGGCCTGAGCCACCATACCCAGCCTTCCTCACTGTTTTCATCTGGTGTCAAATCATTTTAAATGTTTGTTTTTAAACAAACTCATCCAATTAATATTTTTAAATAACTCAGCTTTCTAGATGTCATCCCTGTCTCTTACAAATCAATCACTGCTGCTTTTCTGCATAGAAATCCTAAAGCCACTGTTTGTTAATGTGGTCTGAGATTATAGCTACAAAATGTGGCTAAGCTAAGGTCACAAAACAATTGTCTGGAACTCAGGAAAAAGTAGTAGCAATAAAATCTTTTATATTTTACCTCCAGAGAAAAGTAGCTATTGTTTCTAACCAAAAAAAAAAAAAATTTTTTTTAAATGTTGATGTTGATACAGTAAAGAGCCGTTTGCTGACACTCAATATTCAGTAACTCCAACTTGAAAAGTTCCAACTTGAGTGACCTTTTTTGCATTTGCTTTTTTTTTGAAACGGAGTCTCACTCAATCTTGGCTCACTGCAACCTCCACCTCCCAGGTTCATGCGATTCTCTTGTCTCAGCCTCCCGAGTAGCTGGGATTACAGGCACCCTGCCATCATGCCTGGCTAATTTTTTTGTATTTCTGTAGAGACGGGGTTTCGCCATGTTGGCCAGGCTGGTCTTGAACTCCTGACCTCAAGTGATCCTCCACCTGACTCGGCCTCCCAAAGTGCTAGGATTACAGGCATGAGCCATCACATTTGCTTTTTTTTTTTTTTTTTTTTTTTTGAACTGGAGGGAAAAATCCAAGAAAATGGTTTGGTCACCTGGATGTACTTATCCAAGTTTTCTACTGTATTTGTCTTTTTATACTGCAATTTTGCAAATATTACCAGATTAAGGCAGACAATAAAACAGGAGCTTTACTGCTGATCCCCAAATCTGATATTTTAAGAGCATATAGAAACTTCTCACTGACATTAACTAATTTCCCTGAAATGTAGCAAGGAACAGACATCAGATCATCTGAAGTGACACATGAGCAGAAAAAGACAGATTCATTCAATCTTCAAGTTTTGGGCAAGTGATTTAAGACAATTACCTCAAGTAAGTTCTTTCCCGAAGAATAACAACAACAACAAAGCCACTTGTATCAAAAGCAAATATCTGGATTTGTGTGTGAGAAAAGATTAACCATGCATTTTAGAGTGGTCATTGTAAGGGCACTATGTGAAATTAAGATCACATAAAACTGTAATAGCAGCTATTAATTGCCTGAAGCCTATTAAGCCTTGCAAATCAGGGAAAGCAATCCTATGCTTGCTAGCCACACTTTATAGCCTTCTCTGTCTGGCTCTTTTACAACTACCATCTCTTGCAAAATGCTTTGTTCCAACTTAAAGAAATGAAGCAGGAATAACTCCTTTTTTTTTCCCCTCAGCTGGGTTTTGGCAAGTAGATTTTAAGTTACTTGCACGCTAGGGAGCGAAGCACTAATGAAAGCATATGAAAAGTAATGTACCTAAGGAAAAGGTAAATGATAACCGGGTGCACAACTTTTTATGACTTAGACTTTTAAAGTGAAAAGCACTTTCTGTAACAATAAATGTTCTGTGTTATATAATGTTGCAATAACACACTAAATCACTGAACAATAGTTGTAATATTTCCTCACTGCAACAAAACATGTTTGGAATCAGAAGACAAAATATTCTTTTTCCCTTTACTGTTTCAATTATGTGTGTATTAAGCTTTGACAGATCTTTTAAAAATTTATTGTTAAACCCCAAAAATGAATACTTGAAGCACTGTTGACTCATAAGTCATTATTGAACATATTTTGTTTTGGTATTTGTTTTATATGAGACTAGCCATAGGTCAGAAAGGAATAACCCCAGAGACTTAGATTTAATTCTTTTTAGAAAATTGATTATGCTCTATGTGTTGAAAGAAATTTACATAAAAGACTGTAGACTGGAATTGAGTACCATAAAATCTTTGCTCTGTTATGTGGAAGACCAGATGTAGTGAGTTATCACATAACTCCTTTACTCTGCTACTGGAAATAAATAAAAGCTCCAGAAACATATTATTTTGTCAAAATACAAACAAAAATAAACAAGCCCAGATCTCTTAGGTCATGCAAAAAGGCATCAGAAGTTCCTTTAATGCAGCTCTCACTAGGTAAATGATCAGTGTGTTTCTTCTAATGACATCCAGCTTATTTCACGTAAGGTAACCATTTTCTTAACCACTATCTAAACATCAAAGGAAAATGTTGTATGAACACATTCATATTTCTCAAATGCAATGGCTTGAGAGGGCATTGGCCACCCCACTGTCTTCATCAACACACCACAAATAAATACATAATTGAGTAAAACACCATTATGCTATGTGAAACACTTCAAGGAATATCATCTGTCTCTTATATTTCAATCACTGCTCCTACCTTTCTGTATAGAAATCCTGAAGCCACTGTTTCTTAATGTGGTCTGAGATCAGAACTACAAAACATGGCTAAGCTAAAGCCACAAGACCACTGAACAGAAGTCAGGAAAAAGTTATAGCAATGAAATCTTTCATTCTTTATCTCCAGAGAAAAGTAACTATTGTTTTTAACCAAACAGGTTTTTAAAAAAATAAATGTAGTTCTATACTCCTATTAGAAATTTATATACTCCATACTTTTGATGAAAAGTTTAAAAAGAATTCTTAAAAAAGATGATTCAGATTTTGTGGTCAAAGACTGAAAGTTTGGTGTTACTTCATTTCACTTTCTATAAGCAGAAAAAGAGCACGGCTCATGTATCCTTTTCAATTGCACAATTACATTGAATGAAGGACTTGCAACAAAAAGATTATAAAAGACATCCAGGATATATGTGGCACTCTTACGTCTCATGCTTGTGGTGGCCGTTGTTAACAAAGCCATGTCATTCTTTCCCTCTGAGCCTAGACAGAGCTTTCAATCTCTCTCAAATGGTGCTCCAATCAGCTACTATTGACTAATGAGAGTTGGTATTCAAGATGAAACATTTTTTATCTCTTTTCAGTGAGTAAAACTTTCTATTAATCATTTTTTTACCAGTCAAAGAAGATTCAATCCTTATTGGCTTGTTTCTGGCTAAAATGGTTCTTCATGAAATTCTAGTTCTTAAACGATGTTTCCTTTTTGAATAATTTTAAAATGATTATATATTAAACTAAAACATGTCTTATGAAGACGGCTACCATGATTCAATAGTAACAGAAGAAGACAGAGCAAATAATTTTATCCGTGTGCATTGCAAAAGTTTTGAAATATAAAACCCATAATGATTTACAAAGAAATTCCATTATTTTCTTAAATCACTAACTTTTTAAGGGTTGGACACATGCTTTAAAATATTTGACATTAACTTTCTCTCACAATGTAAATTGCAGTTTGCATTTGAAATATATTTTTATATAAATTATACCTTACTGCTTAAGTTTGTGCAGTATGCATTTTTGATTAGTCTTGTTTTTGGTAATATTCTATTAGTTCAAACTTGATTTTGGCTCAAAAGTGACTCACTGAATAAAATATGCAGTTCTGTAATCTCTCTTTCATTGGTATGAAATTGTTACTTAAATATCAAGATAAAGTTTAATAGTCACTAATCATTTAAAAATATATTTACTTAAATGTATCAGTAAATGTGTCTGCCAAGCTCATTGATATGCAAATATTAAATACTTAAGCACTATGCTAAAGAGTCCTTTGAGTCCAATTGATCTCTAAAATTCCATGACTCTGATCCTTCAATTCAGTGTTGACTAGAATGTAATGAGATACATGAAATTTTATACCCTGTGTATTAGTTCTTATGCTGCTAATAAAGGCATATCTGAGACTGGGTAATTTATAAAAGAGAGAGGTTTAATGGACTCACAGTTCCACATGGCTGGGAAGGCCTCACAATCATGGCAGAAGGCAAAAGTCACGTCTTACATGGCAGTCGGCAAAAAGAATGAGAGCCAAGCTAAAGGGGTTTCCCCTTATAAAGTCATCAGATCTCATGAGACTTATTCACTACCAAAAGAACACTATGGGGAAAAGAGCCACCCTTGATTCCATTATCTCCCCTCTGATTCCCTCCCACAACATGTGGGAATTATGGGATCTACAATTCAAGATGAGTTTTGGATGGGGACACACCCAAACCATATCAACCTGGTATACTTTTGGAAAGCTGTTAGTAAACTGTAATCTGTATATAAAAGTGACATTACTCTTTAACCTAGAGTATACTTTATGTAACAATTCTTATCCTAATATTTTCACAATACTTGATGTTTATGGACAATACAATTTAAATAAAATAACTATAGTTATGTTGATAGTATGATCAGGGGCAATGAGTTTGTTATTAAAGAAGTAAGAAACAACACATGTCTAAGATCCTTAGGTACTGGAGTTTGAATAATAGAGCTATCTGTTAAATTTGAGAAATAGATAAGGAATAACACTTAAGACTTGTTCATCTTGTCAGATTTGAGACAAAAAATCTAAATCAGGCCCGTGGGAAGCTAGAAATTACACAAGGATTTATTTCTATGTTGGTACCAATACATACATTAAACAATCCTTAAAAATTTTAAAAGCACTGTGCACCTGCAACAAACCTATTTTACATTTAAAATTGTTTTATATCAACTAAAATAAAAATGCAATTTTAGTACAATGTGGTTACCTTTGAAAAAAACATTTCTTGTGGTTTTTAATGAAAAAGATTTGCTTTATCATCACCAGGGCTATGTCTTCTTGCCAAAAGGAAGAGAAAAACAATAAAAAAGAAGGAAACTTTTAAATAAACGCTTCATAAAATAAGAGATATAAGTAGCTTACAGACACATGAAAATGTTCTCAACATGCAAATGTTGTATTTAACATTTATACTGTAAAATATTACTTTGCACCCACTACTACAGTTATAGTTAAAAAACTGACAGCACCAAATGTTGGTGCACATGTGGAGCAACTGGAACTCTCGTACATTTCTGGCTGGAGTGTAAAATGGTGTAACAATTTTGGAAAACTGATTGGTAGTTTATGAATGTAGTCATATACTTACCCTAAGACTCTGCAATTCTATTCTTACCAAACTACTGTCCTTACCAAACTATCTAAGAGTAAGAAAAACAAATGCCCACGAGGAGAAAGAGACACAGTTTCTTTTTTTCATGGAAATTTAAGTCAAGTGAGGCTCATTAGCCAGTTCTTCTGAGATTTGTATAGGTATACTGTTTATGCAGTCATGCTGATTGGATCTCCCTCATGTCCATCTTCTTTGGTTCTCTGTACACTGACTCCTCATTTCTTTGACATACACATTAAACACACATTTCTGATTTGAAGCTTGGATTCTCTTTCATACATGATGCCTGTCCTTAGGCTGCCCAAAGAACTCTGAATCTGAGCTCTTATATTCTCTTCCAGCTTCTCAGTGACCACAGTAGTTTGGATTACCTGGCTTCCTGGCCAGGATAACAAGAGGATGGCAGCTAGAAGAAATTAGTAAAAAATAATTTTGTTCTTTTTTTTTTTTTCTAACTGTTTACTCTCTCCCACTTTTGTATTTTAAATCTAATTTATTATCACTTTTGCCTTCCCTTTTTTGCTTGCCTCCATAGTGTCTTTCCTCTTCTTACACTGGTTTATCTCGTATTTTCCTTCCTTAATTTTTCATTAGTATCATATTTTAACTTGGCTATTTCTTCATTTTGTGGCTATTCCTTTTCCAGTATTTCCTTCTCTACCGTCTCCCACCTTTACTTTCTCAGATGATCACATTTTCATAAAAGCTTTGGGTTCTTCCCAGAAGTAAACCCTGAAATGAGGATGTGAAAAAAAAAACTGTTTATTTGGGAGTTGATTCCAGGGAAGCACCAGTAGGGCAATGGTGTAGTGAGACAGAGAAAGCAGGCAGGCTGGAGCTGTCAACAAACCAGTTGTCATCAACTGAGGTGCCATCCAGAGGGGGATTTCTGGGAGACAAGGGAGAGCATCTCTCAGAGTAATTTCTCCCAAAGGGTGAGGAAGAGGCTGTATTTATTTACAAACTCCTATTCCTCATTGTTTGAGGGCTGCTCCCAGAAATCTTAACTACCTATCCTACCTCCTAACACTCCCAGCCTGACCTATGAGTGAGCAGAGCATGCTCCTGTGCACAGGGGACACAGAGGAGAGGAGGAAGGTGCATTTGCTATCTGATGGAGAGTGCATGAACTTGCTAGGAGCAGGGCACTGCTGGCATCTGCCTCTAAATTCAACCTTTTATGGTTGAATGTTTATCACTTTATAAATCCACGAGTAACATTTTGAAAATACTTTAGGGACACATGGAAATGAGACCAATGCAAAAATAAAAAGAGCTCAAGTTTTTATGTGTTTTTCTGAAATATAAATACCAAAGAGATGTTGATATATGTGCTCCTACTTATAAATATGTGCAAATGAATGTCTTCTTTATACAGGTGAATAGAAGTTGCATACAAAAATTTTAAACATTATAATCTTATAATACAATTTTTGAACGTACAATCTAGTTCACAGTTGCTTTTCATATTAGTTTTGCTTTATTCAGTCTTTTGGTTTTTTTTTTTTTTTGGCATGGATACCCTTCAAAAAACACAGAATAATGTTAAATGTTTAAAGTATACATGGTTCCAATAATCTTTCTAGTAACTTCACTGCATTCTCCATGAGATGCCAATATTTTGTTTTTTTTCTTACTAAAACCAAACATAAAATACAATCTAATTAAGTCACTTAAAATTGAGGCTTCAATGAGAGAGTTATAAAAGCTCCCTTAGAAAAGCTTTGGCTGCCTAAAATCAGCTCTCTTTACCACAGGATGTTCAAATTTCAGGAATCTTTCCTCTCAGTGGCACAAACCCCAAGTTAAATTAAAGAGCCCCACATAGAATTAAGAGGTCTTAAGTTTCATCAAAGCAAATATGAGCTAGACTGCATGCTAGATCTGATATTTATCAGAGTTTTAGAGAAGACAAGATCATTTTATACTTACAAGATTGATATATTCAAATGAAGAATGGCTCAGTTTACAGAACACCTATAAGCAGCATTTTAATCGTTCTATGAGTGATATGTTTTCCTACAATTTGTATAGTATAATTTCCTACAATTTGCTTAAAAGTGAGGATTTACCCCTTATATTTTAATCTCTAAATAACATCCCTAACTTGCTTTCATAGCTCTAGGAGTCCTTTTACTCTTGAAATATATCCAGTGCTGATTCTACTACAGTAAAGACCTTGCAGACACTGGGACAGATAGCCACAACAACACTGAGACATAGGGTACCAGTGATCAGCTGAAATCAGCTTTCCAATGGCTGTTTTATAAAAAATAGATTAGTAATACATGTCACCACCATGATCCAGACAATTTTCTCCAAGAAATAAAAAAAAGGCTAATTTTTCTGGATCTCATCTTTGGCAACTTTTTGCTTCTTAGATTTGATCTGGTTTTGATTTCTGGTTAAATTTCAATTAAATATTTCATTTTAGTTAAATTTAAGAATATATACTATTTCCATTAATCATTGGAATATTTTATGGAATATGTTTGATTTTGATTTATCTGGCTTTCAAAAAATTATTATTGGCTACAGAAAGAAGGAACCTGTCTTTCCTTTCAAATGTCTTTTTTGTTTGTTTGTTTTTTGTTTTTTATGCGGCGTAGTCTCGCTCTGTCGCCCAGCCTGGAGTGCAGTGTCTCGGCTCACTGCAAGCTCTGCCTCCCGGGTTCACGCCATTCTCCTGCCTCAGCCTTCAAATGTTTTGAATATGAGATTTCCTAGATTTTGAGTCTGCCATCTTACTCTACAACTTCTTTCAAATGCTCATTTCTCTCTGCCCATCTTGGTGATGATCTCCTCTTTAGATGCTCTAGCATTTTACAGTAAGGAAAGGGAACGTTCAGGGAGATTATTACATTGTGCAACACTGGAGCTCCAGGATCTCTGAGTCCCTTAGGAAGCCAAATATTTATTCAATTAATCTCAATTGAAATTAAATATACTGAGAACTTCTCTATCACTATGATATAGTTGTGAGCAAGAATGATAGACATAAGCTCATTTAGCTTGCACTCCAGTGACGTAAACAATGAAAAAAATCATTTTTAGTGTGATGGGTAGATTAATGTTTCAAAGAGAAAGTGCAAGTGTTATAATGCAGACCTAATATGGAGAAGAATTAGAGCACAGGTTTGGACCTTTTCTATATTCTGTATTGGGAATAAACTGTTGAAGGGTGAAAGTCAGAAGTAAGAAAATGAATTAGGTTAATGTTATAATAATATCGGTAAAATATGATTTTAAAATAGACAAGGGTAGTAGCAATAGAGGGAGAATGCAGAGGAGGTAGTTGTAAGAACAAGTAGTGTAAGTTAATGGAAAAAAGATCAGAAGTGAAATTTGGGGCTTGTAAAGTTTCAGATGCCTATGAGACATTAAAGTAAAATGTCACATATGTACTTTCTGGTATGATTCTACATTTAAAAGGAAAATCTGGGCTGTAGATATAGATTTGGCAATGTTTTAGCATGTAGATAATATTTAAAGACATAAAACTGGTTGGCTAATTATAGAGTAACAAGGATTAAATCCTGAGACAGTCCATTGGTAGATACTGGAGAGTTTAGAAATAACCAGCGAAGAGAACTGAGAAAGGAGCCGCCAGTGAAGACAGAGGAAAACCAAGAAAATGTGGGAGGCTGTGTAATAAATAATTTTAACTGCCTTTATTCCAAGTTCCTCGGAGGGGATCTCTAAATCCTTGGAATTTCTGAAGTAATAGGAGTGTCTTTGTTATTCAATAAATTTTTTGAACAAGAACATGTTATTCATGTTGGGTCTCTAGGTATCTTATGCCAATAAGATGAGTCATGATTGAAATGAGCCATACCAGAAACACCAACCATGTGATTAGAGGGTTGAGGAGTTTTGAGTCATGTGATAGCAATGCAACCTCTGGTGGGAAGAGGGAGGCTGGATATCAAATTAAACTGAATGGGTTAATGGTTCAATCAATCAGGCCTATGTAATGAAAGCCCAGTAAAATCTCTGGACACTGAGACTCACATGAACTTCCCTTATTGACAGTACTCTACATGTTATTGCACACTGATGTTCTAGGAGAGTAATGAGTCCTGAGGACAAGAAAGCTGTTTGTTTGGGACCCTCCCACACCTTGCCCTATGAGCAGATTTCTTTGAATGGTAATGATTTGTATCTTTTTGCTATTAAAATTATAAGTACAGCACTTTCCTGAGTTCTGTCAGGCATTCTAATGAATTACTCTAGTGAATTCTAGTGAATTCATTATATCTAGTGAATTATTAGAGGGTAGTGTGAACTCCTTAATTTGTAGAGAGCGGATCAGAAGTGAGAGTGGTCTGGGGAACTCCAGGCTTGTGGCTTGTGTCTGAAGTGAGGGTAGACTAATGGAGAACTGTATTCTTAACTTGTGCAGTTTGACATAACTCTGAATAGTTGTATCAGAAGTCAATGCTGAGGCCAAGGGAAGAAAATGTTTCAAGGAGTAGGTAGTGATTATCTGAATCATGTTATATGAGGAATGAGAATGGAGGTTTCTTTTTAACACATGGAAATTACAGTTCACTTGAGAAAATAAAATTTCATTGAGTTAAATTAGTAAAATTTTGATTCGAAAGCCTTCTATCCATAACAGGAGGACAAAAAGTTTATAGACTACCCTTTTGAGAAGTTTTACTATCAACCAAAGGAGATGTATGGTTTTAACTGAAGGTATATGTGGGGTCAAGGGATATATTTTTCTTCTTCAAGGTAAGAAATTTCATAGCATGTTTATGCTGATGAAAATATATTGGAAGGAAAACATAGATGACATAAGAAATAGTTGGGATAATGTCTGAGAAAATGTCCTTGGGTGTGTGTAAGGCACTAAATTAGGTGCTTCACTGTTAGGGTTGGCCTTGGAAAAAGAATACAGAAAATGCTTTCATAGTAGTAGAAGAGAAGAAACAGCATGAGCATAGATGTTGTCAAATGGATAGATGCGGTAGTTTGAACTTATAGAGAAATTCTCTTTTTTGATGGCCTCTATCTTTAGTAGAATAAAATATAAGGTCATGGAGTGATAGTGAAGATAACGTAAGAATGACTGAAGGCTTGAGGAGAAAAAAGCAGGTATGAACCCCAGTCTGCAGTAATGGCTCATGAAAGGATAGAGGTCATGAATTTAAAGTGAAATGAGTCAGCATGGTGACAGTGAGTAGCAATAAGGAGCATGGAGAATACTGTCCCACAGAGTTAGAAGTGGCTAATAAATATGATGGCAAAATCTGTCATTACTTGAGAAGGCTTCCAGGGAAGAAGTGCATTTGTGGGAGATTTGGGTTTCTCTTAAGTGAAAAGGGTAAAGTGAACATTTAGGATATTAAGGTGTTTGCTAATAACAGATTAATGAAACAGAATAGAAAATTCATACATAACTCTGCATATGTGTATATGTGTATGTGCATGCATTCATTATGAAAGTACAATTTCACATCAGTGCAGAAAAAATTAGATTATGTAATAGATACATTGTGATAACATGGGAGGGTGAATCTCTACCTTATATTTTATGCCAAGAAATATTCATACAGATCAAATATTTAAATATGAAAAAGTAAATTATAAATTTGTTAGAAGGAAACAAGAAATTGAAAAATAATTTTAGAATTGGTAAAACATTTCAAAATATTTTCAAAAATGCAGAAATCATTATCTATTTTATTGACCAATTTTACCATTTAAAGTTTTAAAAAATATATTATAAAACATATATAGGCAAAGGGCAAAGGCAAATTGTAAAATGAAAATAATGTTGTTTTTTAAATTACAGAAAATAGCTAATATCCTTGATTAGTCAGTAATCACATATAGTTAATAAGACCAATAACCCATATAAAAATGGGGAAATAATATGAACAGCCAATTTATTTAAAAATAAAAATGAAATGCAGATAGCTTTAGGCATATTACAAGATACTCTGTGACTCATATTAAAATTGCAAATTAAAACTCTAAAATTCCCAATTTTACCCATCAATCCGGCAAAAATCAAAAAGATTGATTTATCATTGTCAGGGAACAGACATTATACATTGCAGCATCTAAGTGTAAGATGGAAAACAAATGGAATATCCATTAATAGGAAACTCTGTTAAATAAGTTATGGTACATTATTATAATGGAATTGCGAATCAAAAGAACGAGCTGAATTTTATATACTGCATTTAAATGTGAAAAAATTACAATAATAATTTGAAGAGGAAGTAATATTTGCAAAGAGTAATACTGTGAAGTAAGCTATGAAAAGGGCTATTCAAGACAGTATATTTTATGTAATAGTCTCTTTGTTAATAAATCAAAGAAAAATATTCATACACACACGCACAAACACACAAATAGGTATGTAGACAAATATTTGTGTAAAATATGTACGAACATATATAAATGCTAATGTGTGCTTCTAAAATGGGGATTTGGAGTCTATGGCAGAATGGGAGACCTTCTGAATTTTATAACATCTTCTTTTATATTATCCTATTTATGTTTTCCTCTTCAAAAATTTTGAAGAAATATTTATAATTATAACACAGCTGGAAACTATTAAAACATTTTAAGCAGGGGAGTTTCAAAAATATAAATAATGCAATATTAACTATAAACAAAAACCTTTGGAATATTTAAAAACATACTTGAACTAAATTTTAGAAAATAATATATAATAAGACAGAGTGATTTCATGAGGTGGTTGAAGAATACTGAGGTAGACCTTTAAGAAGGAGGATGTGGTTTGTTTAATTCTACATTGGGTAAAATATTAAGATAAGCATGTTTGCTAGAAGTTTTTGAAATTAAATAGAATGTATCTCCTCTAAACCAGACATGAAAAAAATAAAAAAATTAAAATGTTAATCAAGAAAGATAAAATGAATCACAATAGCAGTAAATAAAAGTCAGAATATATAATGATAGAAAAAATTTCAAATACATCAGTGACTACAATAAATGTAAATGCAGTAACTTTTAAAGTCAGAGCTACACATCCCCTATCTCTTTCTCTGTTAAGAAAAAAAATCAAAGGCAGTTGTGTTGCTTTTGCTATTAGAACCAATGTGGTTTTGCAGATTGTGACTTATATTTGGTGAAATTCTTGGTTTGCATATGTTTTCCTAGATATGTGTGTTCTGCTGTTTCAGTCTGTTTTGGCCTCGGCAGAAACTTAAAATGTGTGTCCAAATGTCATGTTGTAGGTCACAACAATGTTTCAGAGTCTCTGCCCTCCTCTGAATGCCTGTCTTTGCCATCTATCTGTGTAGAGCCCTCCCACTACTCTGGCTGTGGCTTTGGCTTTGACTATGTGATTTTCTTTGACCAATGGAATGTTAACAAACATGGCCAAGGGGAGGCTTGGAAAGTGTGTACATACGGGATTTACCTGCTTCTGCACTTTGCCCATATAAAATAAGAGCACGGCTGCTTGAGGAGTAAAGACAGGAACAGAGCCAAGTCACAGCAGTCATTCTATGCAAGGCCATCCCAGATTAGCCAAAAGCCAGCCATCCCCTATAACATGGGAACAATTCCCACAAAGTTGGATATGAAAAATTATCCAGTTAACCCACAGATTTGCTTATTGTTTTAAGTCATTGACTTTTGACATGATTGGTTAGAAAACATTATGGTGCTAAAAGATGAGATTCATGGAGTTGGCTTTCTCAGTTAGTGTAGAAAAGTGCAGTGGTGAAATGCCTGTGTTAATATGTTAAGAGACCTCATACATCAATATAAACCAATGAACTCAGGGAAGTGAAACACAATTCTCTCACTCACAGTCACTGAAGGGCTGTTTTACAATTTTCTTCACCAAATAATCAAAATATATTTGACTTTTAAAAAGTATCAAAGGTCTAATAACCCCTGCTTTTCCATACTTCTATTAGCATCAATTTGTGCTCCTTCAAGTCTTTCTGTTCACCTGCTATGTAATTCTTCTCATTTGCCAGTCTTATCCTGCTGTCTGACAGTTGCCTTCTCTTTTCTGGCTCTCTTGCCTCTGTTTAACCTGCCAACACCTTTTGTTTTCCCTTCCATGCTTCAGGAAAAGGAAGATAACTTGGCATACCTGCCAGAGACTTATGACAGTAATATATGAGCAGGGTGCTTCACTGATGTCGTAGGATAAAACAGTACCCTCAAGAAGACAAACCCTCTGTCATTTGGTTTCCAGGGATACAAACATATCTAAAAATGCGGAGCTAAATACATTTTAAAATGAGAAATTCTTTTAATAATTGAAGTGTAGAAAATGATACAGAGGGAAAAACAAGGCTTTGGAGTCAGACACTGCTGAAAGTGAATTCTGACAACTGTTTACCCCAGGCAAGTTACTTAACTGCTTGAGTATCCCTTTTATCTTCTGAAAGATGTGAGGATTATACAAGACAGAATAGCTAAACTCCTGGCACAACCAGCATGTTTCTTCTCCTGTCTCTCTGGCTTCACCAACAACTAAGGCTTTTTTTATTTTTAACATTATTCCTAAATATCCCCCAAATCCTTCAGCAAGTCTGCTCTGTCTCAGCCTCTTCAACCTGGTATTCATTCTGAGCCAGATCTCTTTAAGAGCAAAAGCCCTGTGGTTACTTGAACTTAACTGCCTAATAGGACAAAAGAAAGAGAAAGTTATAATGTTACTATAAATTCTACTTGGATACATTTTCAAATTGGAATATTTTATCCTTCTCACATGAAAATAATACTTTCACTAATCATTAACAAAACAGTGTTAAATTCCACAACTTGCAGAAGAAATCTGGATGACTACTTACTAGAGTAACTATGAAAACACTACTAGACAAAATTATGTGCCCTAATAGGGCTATAACTAATCAATTGGATTGATAAGCTTATGGAAGATGACAATGGTCATATCCTGCAGGAACATCTCATGCGATGAGTATGTGACAAAGTAAAAATTTCTTACCTTGGTTGACTGATATTAATTTTTCTAACTGCTTATTTTACTAGATTACCATCTATTTAAACATCATCTTAATTTAAGGTCTCAATATGTGCCACAAACTGCTTCATAGATGTTGATATGTAAATGTTAAAGTGTGCAATTCTTTTTGATCAATAAGGCAGCTTTCTTGTTCTTACAATATTCCATAATAGGACAATGGCAAAGAGGAACACAATTATATCAAATGAAGCACTAGTACTTATGTCACAGCCAAAAGATAAAAACAGAAGCTACTATTTATCTAATGTTTTAGGTATGCTAAGCACTCTGTGCACATTAGTTTTTACGAAAACCCTTCAAGGTAAATATCTTTAGCCCATCTTACAGGGTGAAGGTACCAATAATTTGAGAATAAGTAAGTTTCCCAAGTTAAAAATAGAATGGCCATTTTTGTATATATTTGGCCGCAACATTATTAAACCAACAACAAAGTAACCATAACAATCACCCAGCCCCACTTTTGCTGCATCCATCTGAAAATAATGTTCCCACAAATATCTCTTCCCTCCATACTATAATCCTTTTATATCCTAGCCAATCTTAGATTTTGTCAATTTCTCCTTACATTTCGTCCTCTCAGAATTCACCTGCCACCTTACCTTACTCATTTGCTATTTTTGTTATTCAGGCAAACTGTTTATGCTGTTCTTAAAGGGTTCTAGGGAAGGGCATTTTCATGTCAATGTCCAGGTGGAGGTTGAATTTTAAAGTAAAGATGAGGAGAAGATGAAGAATGGGATTCTTTTCAACTTTTTGAAGACATAAAACAAATAAGAAGATACTGGGTTAAGAATCAAATATCAGAATATATTTAATGAATTGGAGCTTGGGTTGCTATCAAGAAGCATGTAAGTGCAACATCATGCTTTGTTAGTCATTTTGTCCTTGGACAAAATAGATAGGAAAAATTCTTACAGTATGATGTAACAAATTAATGAATCATTTTTAAGTATATTTTTGGTACATTGATGTTATTAAAAAGTGAAGAAACATTTACTTCAGCCATTCTTGTATGAAATATGAGAAAAAAAAAGGTAGGAACTCAGACTTGCTTTTTATGGAATTAATCTTAAATTCCTCAGAGTTTTGGTTCCAGATTTTTACATCTACAGGGAACAAAGGAAGAATAACATAAGAAATGTTAATTTCATTTGTTGCGTGTTACTTTTTTTTTTCTTGGATGCTTTGTAAAACTTACACAAGGCACCATGAGTTTTCAGGAATTCTATAATGCTGTTGACATCTTGCTCTTATCTAATAGTAATGATCCAAGTTGGAAGCTGCCATCAGAGCATAATTCCTGCTTAATGATGATAAAGTAGGTATTGGTGAGATAATACAATATCTATGTATACCTGAAGCAGAAGACTTTAACTTGTTAGAATCGTCTTATCTAATGAAATCTGGAAACAAACTATTCTGATAAGGAAACATAGTTTTTATTTTATATCACTCCTCTATTGGATTTTCCTACCATTTTCTTCCCAAACATGGCCTGAATCTCAATTCTATTTCTCTGGAGGATTGAACTGATTATGTTATAGCATTTTGCTTGATATTACACTTTTGTTTTTCTTTCCCTTCAGCATCCCATTTTCTCATATTCCCACCAATTTTTCCAGGGAACACTTCCTGATAAATCACTTTTGTACGAAACCTCATCCCAGGATTTGCTTCTGGGGAACCCAAGCTGAGATAAGCATACATTAAAAATGTGAACACTTGTAATCATCAGGATAATCTACTTAGACTTTATTGAGTATTTTTTTTTTTTGCACTCTCAAGGCACATTTTGACATGGTTTGTATTCCCTATACTAAAATTTTCCTGGAGTTGATATTTGGATATTTTTCATTCACTTGTTTCAAGTTTAGGTAACACATAGAATCAAATATTTAAAATTGCATATGATTTGTGCCCTGAAGAACTTTCCAGATTATTGAAACTAGTTCTAGTCTTTCAGAGATGCTTCAAGAGAAGCTAAACAATTTAGCCATAATTGTAGAACTTAATAGCAGTAAAAGCCAGAATTAGAAGCTTTTTCTCTTTTTTCTAGCCAGTACCCAGTGGTGTCTTCCTGTTATAAAATGAACACATTTTTTCCCCTTTATCTGCCTTTGGTGGAGATACAGAACAGCTGGTCACCATCCTTCCTATTTGGTTAAAGAGTGCAGGAATGGATTATTATGGAAATCACTTCCTTCCCTCCAGTCTAGTAGGTGCTGACTCCACTTAAAGGAAAGAGCAATAGAGGGGAAACTTTGAATGCTGCTGGCCTGCTTCCATATAGTCTGTGGATAATGGAGCTCTTTGATGTCTGGTACATTCATAACCACTGAACTCAGCTTTCCAGTCAACAGAAGAGCTATTTTACACTACTTTTGATGTGATGAAATAACTTAACTAGACATGGTTAATCACATAGCTGGTGATTATGCCATGCAAGGAAAAGCCACTAAAGTAAGCTGACTGCCTCTATGCAGAACAAAGGAAAACTCCCTAGCAGGCATACACATAGCTGACTCAAGTGCTCTGGCATGACTCGGTTTTTTACCGTCCAGATTCACTCTTACTATTTTAACAACATGAAACAATCATCACTGTGTCCATGACAACTCTGCATACCTGCCTGACTTGCCTATTGCTTATCCTGTGTGGCAGTCATTAGTTTCCTTCACTCTGTTCCAGAGATATCTGACTTTGATCACACTACCAGGCTGAAAACCAACCATATCTGGAACTAAAGCAGAGAAAGCTCTTTTGTAAAAGTGTAATCCCACTTAGGTCATCTGTTTATTACTTTGTCCAAAAGATCTAGATTTTCAGATGATTTGACTGGTATTACGAACGCAAATCCTATAATAAATGAGTGTCCCTATAGTTCAACAGCATCAAGGGAAAATATGATCTGGGGGAATAGCACTGACAAGTTGGTTTATTAGTTCAGCTGGCTTTAAAGACCAGCCAAAGTCCTGTTTTCAACTAGACTGTTTATTTGCATCAACTATTTCAAGAAAATAAACAAACTGGATCTAGTAGAGCAGATTCTTTCCATGCAGAGGAAATTCTAACTTTTCCAACTCTAAATGAATGGCAAGCTAATGAAATATATATTCAAGTATTTACAAAAGCTTGGCAACTAAACAAATCTATGGTCTTGAAATTAAACTATAATTGTAGTATAGAGTTTCATTTTTTAATGTAACCATAGACTAAATAAACAATGAGTTGTCTTTTAAAAACCTTCCAAGAAGCCTTTGGTGGACTATCTAATGTTGGTTAAACATAAAGGGCACTACTATTCTAAAAATGATCCAAGGAACAATCTACGCCTAAGAAGGTACAGTTTCAGAAATTGGGACATCAATTTCAGAAAAATTTTAGAGAAAATTAACCAGTGCTGTAAAAATAATTGGGGTTTTGTGCTTAGGTGAGTAAGCTTTTAGGAGGTAGTGTGACAAATCACTAAAAGCTCATTCAATACAAGAGAAGTTGTATTTTTCAATAATAGAATAATTTGTTTAACTGTAATCAAAAATAAAATACCAGCAGACCATTAAAAGTTTAATTACAGGTGTTTTCAGTTTCTGCATTATGATATGAAATGACAAGGAAACTCATCAGGCACCCTGTGCCCTAGTTTCCTCATCAATAAACTAATGATGCTCAGTCAAAAATATTTATAGGATTCCCATTATGTACTGCAGAATTTAAAGTGGTAGGCCAAACAGGCAAGTCTTTGCCCTCTTAGAATTTATACTCTTGAACAAGAAATATAATAGATATGTGGATATGAAGATAATTTCAGGTGGTGGGAACAATTCTGAAGCCAATTCTGTGACATGACACAGGGACCTGGGGAAGAAAGAGCTGCTTTAGTTTGGGTAATCAAGGATAATGTTGGGAGGTGGTGTTTGAGTTGAAACCTGGTGGGTTTGAAGGAAGCCATACAAGTATCTGGTAGGGAGAAGCGTTTGGAGGAGAGAATTCCAGCCAGCACTAAGGACCAAAGCCAAACAAAGGCCATAGACAATATCAAATTTATGACAGAGGCATACAAAGAAAGCCAGGAGAGTAGGTAAAGAAAAGCGTAATTGGTCAGGTCAGAGAAACTGGAAGAAACTAGATGTGTGGCATTTGGACTATGGTTTGGAATGTGGACTTGAGTCAGTGTATTGGGAAAGCATCAGAAGATTTTTAGCAAGAGAGTGAGTGAGACAGTACTTACATATTCTAAAGAGACCCCTGGTATTTGAAGTAGAATTGATTCTAGAGTAGCAAGAATGGAAGGAGTAAAACCAGTGAGGAAAATAATAGTTAACCAGGACTGAGATTAAGATGTTTTGGATTAGGGCAGTTAGACTAGATCAGAAATTCTCCATCTTTCTTGCACAATGGATTAGTTGTCAGTCTATAAACGTCTCTCAAACTAATGTTTTTAAATAAATAAATGTAGAGAATGAAAAAACTAGTATATTCAAATGTAATCAAAATGTTTTCAAAATATGTCAATACATTAAATAATACACTTTAATGTAAACAATATGTTAATAAACTGTAAGGTGATATAAAAATATCTGATTTATATTAATGACTAGGTGCTTCTAATATTACTGCGGTTAGAGCTACAGTCATGATTAAAGAAAATGCTAAATCTTAAAGATGTAAAAAAATAAAGATGTAAATTTTCCCTTAGAAATTCACAGATTCTTGAACTCCAGGTGCTGTTCCCTTGCTAAATGATTTCTATGGAAAGGAACTTGCACTTGGTCATTCTAATTCATTTGCAAGGTAAATTATCATTGGTAATGCTGGAGGAAAAACAAATTTCCTGTGCCATTGGCCATATATTTGATCATGGCTGCAGTTTCCTCAGTGAGATAGTTTGGATATTTTTCCCCTCCAAATCTCAAGTTGAAATGTAATCCTCATTGTTGGAGGTTGGGGAGGCCTGGTGGGAGGTGTTTAGATCAAGGGGGCATATCCCTCATGAATGGCTTAGCACCATCTCCTTGGTGATGAGTGAGTTTTCACAAGATCTAGTTGTTTGAAAGTGTGTAGAACTCCCTCCTTGCTCTCTTATTCCCACTGTGGTAATGTGAGATGCCTGCTCCCCCTTTGCCTTCCAGCATGATTGTGTTTCCCGAGGCCCTCACCAGAAGCAGACACTTGTATAGCCTGCAGAACCATGAGCCCATTATACCTGTTTTCTTTGTAAATTACCCAGCTCCAAATATTTCTTTATAGAAACACAAGAATGACCTAACATACTCAGTTTACACAACTTTTTTTTAGTCTTCCAATGAACCCTTTCTGGGGTGCTCAAGTTCAGAGTAGCTATACCTTTTCTGTCTCTAAAAAGAGTCTTGTTGGTAACAAGATAAACTCTACGTATTTTTCACTTAATCGAGGTATCGTGACTTCTCTTACAGTTAACTTCCACCATGGAGGCAACAGTACTAATGTAATTCAATGTCAAAATTTAGATGTCAGGTGTGAACAAACAATAAAACCAGGGTTTTGCTACCCTATATGTCCATTACTGATTTGAAAACATTAATAAGTAGTGTGTACATTTTTAGCTCCTGTTTTGTTTTTTTGTTGTTTGAGATGGAGTTTTGCTCTTGTACAATGGCACAATCTCAGCTCACCACAAACTCTGCCTCCTGGGTTCAAGCGATTCTCCTGCCTCAGCCTCCTGAGTAGCTGCGATTACAGGCATGCACCACCATGCCCCGCTAATTTTGTATTTTTACTGGAGATGGGGTTTCTCCATGTTGGTCAGGCTGGTCTCTGTCTCCCAACCTCAGGTGATCTGCCCGCCTTGGCCTCCCAAAGTGCTGAGATTACAGGCATGGGCCACTGTGCCTGGCCTTAGCTCCTGTTTATATACAGAAACACTTTCTTCTATCTTAGCAGAAACAATGGAAAAGATCTGACTGGAAATGAAATGTCCTAGGTTTTGGTCTTGGATCATCTCAATTGCTTGATGGCCTTTGGCAAATTACATGACTCATCTGTTTCCCCACTTACAATCTAAACTTAAAGTGCATCTGCTTTATATCCTACCACCTCTAGAATGTTACATTTCTATGAAAAACAAATAAAATGGAATAAATTTCTTCACACTGTTGATATCATTATATGGTGTATTCCTCATGGTTATTGTGTTTGATTATGTTACACATTGAAGGAGAGTTCCAATTGTTTTGACAGGCTTACCACTTTTATTAGCTCACAGATATTATATATGAAAGACACAAATTTTAGTATTGATGTTTGTCTCTGAGATATGAAACAGTTTTCTCCTACATGTTTTAGTATTCATTTTATTTTACGTAAATTTTGTTCAATACTCAATTTTCCTTTCCTATAATACTTCGAGCAACCATTGCTTTCAAAGTAATTTTCTATTAAATAATGCAAGTAGCAATTTAGGGGGGGCAATCTGGGCTTTAATTATCAAAACAAAATGTGAAAATACAATAATCTTCTCTCTCTAATCTTAAAGTTTATTTATGCATCTAGCCTTAAACATAAGTATGGGTCATATGCCCTATGCCCCTAAATCCATCAGGACCAACCTAATGAGAATCAGATCTTTGTAAACCTACTGTTAACAATTTCAGTGAGCCATTTTGGCATCACAAAATCTAAAATCCATGATAGAATATATAAATTAGCTAATATGGCTAGTGTAATACGATTTGAGTGTTGAAAGCTACATTTCTGTGACTGGTATCATAAAATGTCACATGGCATTTATCATGATGATATACTCAAAGTGTTTAGATAAACATAGAGTTTTAAGTGTCTACTATCATTTTGGAAATCCAGGAAAGATGACTTCAATTTGTACTTTTTGGCCAAAATTGACAGGCATTTCTTCATCAAGGACATAAACCCAACACCAATGCCAAGACTGTTAATAATCAAGGAGTCTTGTATACCTACGTACCAGTTAATCCTATTTCTGAAGGAACATGAGACAAGATGAAAGGTATTACAAAGGACATACATAGTTGTTTTTATTACATAAAGAGTTTGAGGGAATTGATGAGAAGGAATTTTGACTATATCAATGTCATCTTTGATGTAATATAAACATAAGATAGGAGCAAAATGGCATAATTGAACCATGATTCTTGAAAACAGCTACATATTAATCTAATTTCTCATTTTACAAGGCTGTCATCTTGGACAGGTTACTTAAAGTTTGTCTGCGGCTTCGTTTTCTAATCTGTAAACACAGTCGTGATGACAGTGACTAACAGAACTGCCATTAAGGAACAATGGAGTAATTCATGAGACAAAATGTTTTGCAATTGATTAGGCACTAAACGAATGTTAGTTTTCCTCTTTTCAAATAGTGCCTCTATTTGCTAGTGTTGTACTAACTTGACTAAATGGAGTTACTCCTTAATATTCAGGCATTATACCATAGGAGGATGTCCTGGATAAAATTCCTTTTTTGCTTGGTTTTGATCTTCCATATCTTTGTTTCTTCTTTTTCCACACCATTGTCTGTCTGCTTTCCTTTGTTAATGTTTTATTTTCGCTTTTTTCAAACTGGTGTAGCTTATACCAATCATGTTCTTACTCTTCTTCCCTTATCACTGATATTTCTCCTTCCTCCTACTCCTGTCTCCTTCTCGTTCCTGCTCATCATTGCTTTCCTTCTTCTCTTTGGTGCAGCTTCAACACTCATTTGTACTGTGACCTCATGTGCCAGAGTGGGTTTAGTTGCATGCTTGTCTTTCCAGCCAATGTCAGGACACTTTGATCTTACAGCGACCTGACCAATCATGACATTTCTTTGGCTTTTCTCAATAGTGCTTCCAAAATTCTGCCTGGAAATTTTGTATTCCCTAGAATTTCATTTGTTTAAAGATGCCATTGTTTAGGTGCCAAATATTTGAGGTTTGTTATATGAACAAAATTTTTTATATTTTAAATCAGGGAACTCTAACAATGCTCCAGTGCTTAAATAATTCTTAATAAATGTACACTCAAGACTTAATGCAAAACAAGCTATATGAAAAAAATTAAGAAAATGGCAAATATGAAAAAGATGCATATATTTTATTGCTTCTTATCAGAGAAATAACAACTTTTTTTTTTAGTTCTGAAAAACATTTACTGAATAACCTCCCTCAAATTGTAAGGTAAGCAACTTAATAATTCTATAAAATTCATTTTTACCAATCTCATGTGCTTATTTAAACTGTCATTATTATTAGGATGGAGAACTGTTGGTACAAAGAACGTTAGAAAATCATAACTTGCAAAAAATATGGAAAAGTATATAGTAGCAAATCCTAAAAGGAATATTGAAGCAATTATTCACATTGACTTAGAAAGTTCATAATAGATTTGCATGTTACATTCATCAAGATTTTTTTTCATTTGCAAACTGGACACAATGTAACTCAATTGTTATCAATTCTCACTCTCTCACTTTTTGTCTATTGATTATATTTAAATAACTGACTTACAAATTTCACCTGGGGAAAGAGCAAAAACCTTTGGCCAGGCATAGTGTCTCACTTCTATAATCGCAGCATTTTGGGAGGCAGAGATGGGAGGATTGCTTGAGCTCAAGAGTTTCAGACCAGCCTGTGAAACATAGCAAGACCTCATCTCTACTAAAAATAATTTTAAAAATTAGCTGAGCATGGTGGCATTCACCTGTAGTCTCAGCTACATGGGAAGCTGAGGCAAGAGGATAGCTTGATCCCAGGAGTTTGAGGCTTGCAGTGAGTCATGGTCACCTGGGCGACAGAGCAAGACCCTGACTCTAAAAAAAAAAAAAAAATTGTTTTGAAGGCCCTAGCAAGTAGTATGACATTATTTGTGACACTGAATTGTTACTACACTGACTATAGCTATAAAATCCAGTGGGTTGGTGGTTTATGAAATGTAGCTGGAGGCTCTCTGGGTCAGCTTCCTTTATAAATAGAAAGGAGAAAGGGAAGCAAATTATATTTACAATGTGTGTAAGAAATTTTCCAAAGAGTTTAAGAAAGGAAGGAAGGAGGAGGAAAGGAAGGAGGGAGAAAGGGAGGGAAGAAGGAAGGAAGGAAAGGAGAGAGAAAAGAAAAGGCTTTCTTCATCCTTACATTGAAAGTAGAAACCTGATACTCTAACAAGATTTAGATTTTGACATATTGGTGTAAAAATTGTACTAATTTGGAGGTGTCTGAGACTTGGATTGTGGGGCTCCTAGAGGAGGAAGATTGAACATGTATGCCATTTGTGTGTCAAACCCTTCAGGAAATTTCTGAGAATCTGAGAACTGTCTCTTGCAAATCACCCTATTCTTGACATTGGCTGGAACCTGAAAATCCATTTGTTAGAAGTGAATTCTTTATTTGAAGCTGTTATCCCTTTGTAAAGCATAACTTCCCCTAAGATGGAATCATTTATGCTGTTTCAGTCACTTACAATGTGAATAAAAATAGCTAACATTTCATTTTGGCTAGAATAAGAATAGCCCCATGAAAGAGTGTGTTACCTAATGAAGGAACACTGGACAAGTAAATCACTAAAGGTAGTTATATTTGTCTGTTCTCTCATTGCTATAAAGGAATACCTGTGACTGGGTAATTTATAAGAAAAGAGGTTTAAGTGGCTCATGGTTCTGTAGGCTGTACAGGAAGGATGGGGCATCTGCTTCTAGGAAGGCCTCATTAAGGCAAAGCCGGAGCAGGCGTCTTACATAGCCAGAGCAGGAGCAAGAGAGTGAGCTGGAAGGTGCCATATACTTTTAAATGACCAGATCTCATGAGAACTCACTTGCAACTCGAGGACAGTGCCACAGGGGAAGATGCTAAACCATTCATGAGAAACCACCCCCATGATCCAACCGTCTCCTACTAGACCCCACATCCATCTTTGGGGATTGCATTTCAATATGAGATGGGTGGGAATGCACATCCAAACTCTATCATTCTGCTCCTGGTATCTCTCAAATCTCACGTCCTTCCTGCATTTCAAAGTGCAGTCATGCCTTCTAAATAATCTCTGGTCTTAACTCATTTTATGTCCAAAGTCTCATCTGAGACAAGTCTAGTCCCTTCCACCTATGAGCCTGTAAAATCAAAAACAAGTTTGTTATTTTCAAGATACAGTGGGAGTACAAGCATTGGGTAAACATTCCTGTTCTAAAAGGGAAAAAGTAGCCAAAAGAAAGGGGCTACAGGCCCTATGCAGTCTGAAACCCAGCAGGGCAGTCATTAAACCTTAAAATAATTTCCTTTCACTCCATGTCCCACACCTAGGGCACACTGGTGTGAGGGGTAGGCCCCCAAGGCCTTGGGCGGCTCCGCCCCTGTGGCTTTGCAGGGTTCAGCCCCCATAGCTGTGCCAAATGGCTGACATTGAGTGCCTGCTGCTTATTCAAGCACAGGGTCAAGCTGTCGGTGGATCTACCATTCTGGGGTTTGGAGGACAGGGGCCCTCTTCTCCCAGCTCCACCAGGCAGTGCCCCTGTGGGTACTCTGTGTGGGGGCTCCAACCCCACATTTCCCCTATGCACTGCCCTAGTAGAGGTTCTCCATGGGGCTGTGCTCCTGAAGCAGGCTTCTGCCTGGACATCCAGGCTTTTCCATACAGCCTCTGGAATCTAGGCAGGGGCTCCCAAGCCTCAACTCTTGCACTCTGTGTACTCACAGG
Organism: Pan troglodytes; assembly: GCF_028858775.2. NCBI lineage: Eukaryota > Metazoa > Chordata > Mammalia > Primates > Hominidae > Pan > Pan troglodytes. Next base: position 71,159,161 of record NC_072409.2, on the reverse strand, counting down.
CTTAACACTACATGGAAGCTGCCGATGCTTATGGCTAGCACCCTCTGAAGCAGTGGCTTGAGCAATATCTGGGGCCCTTTGAGCCAGAGTTGGAGCTGCCAGGATGTAGGGAACAGTGTCCTGAGGCTAACAGGGCAGTGGGGATCTTGGGCCTGACCCAGGAAACCTAGACCTCTGAGTCAGTGATGAGAGGGGCTGCCATGAAGTTCTCTGAAATTCCTTTGAGGCCTTTGTCCCATTATCTTGGCTATTAGCACTTAGCTTTTCGTTATGCAAATATTTCTAGCAAGTGGTGACTCCATAGCCCACTTGAATTCATCTCCAGAAAAAGCTGTTTTTTTTTTTTTCCTGCCTCATGGCCAGGCTGCAAATCTTTTAAACTTTTATGCTCTGCTTCCCTTATAAATGTAAGTTGCCACTTTAAGTCATTTATTTGCTCCCACATATGAAAATAGGCTGATAGAAGCAGTCAAGTCATAGCCAGGCACAGTGGCTCACACTTGTCATCACAGTACTTTGGGAGGCCGAGATCAGTGGATCACCTGACATCAGGAGTTCAAGACCAGTCTGACCAACATGGTAGAACCCCATCTCTACTAAAAATACACAAATTAGCTGGGCATGGTAGCAGGTGCCTGTAATCCCAGCTACTCGGGAGGCTGAGGCGGGAGAACTGCTTGAACCCAGGAAGGGGAAGTTGCAGCAGTGAACCAAGATCGCAGCAGGGCACTCCAGGCCGAGTGACAAGAACAAAACTCCATTACAAAAAAAAAAAGAACCAGCCAAGTCGCTACTGCTTAGAAATTTCTCCCACCAGATATCCTAGATCATCAATCTCAAGTTCAAAGTTTGACAGATCCCTAGGGCAGAGGCAAAAAGCAGCCAAGTTCTTTGCTAAAGCATAACAAAGTGACCTTTGCTTCAGTTCCCAGTAAGTTCCTCATTTCTATCTGAGACCTCCTCAGCCTGGACTTCATCATCCATATCACTGTCAGCATTTTGCTCACAACCATTTAACCAGTCTCTAAAAAGTTCCAAACTTTCCCTTATCTGTCTTCTGAGCTCTCCACACTCTTCCAACCTCTGCCTGTTACCCAATCCCAAAGCTACTTCACATTTTCAAGTATTTTTATAGCAATGCTTCACTCCCAGTACCAATTTTCTGTATTAGTCCATACTTGCATTGCTATTATAGAAATACCTCAGACTGGGTAATTTATAAGAAAAGAGGTTTAATTGGCTTATGGCTCTTCAGGCTGTACAGGAAGCATGGCAGCATCTGCGTCTGGGGAGGCCCCAGGGAGCTTTTACTTATGGCTGAAGGCAAAGCTAGAGCTGGTACTTCATATGGCAAAAGCAGGAGCAAGAGATCAAACAGGGAGGTACCACAAACTTTTAAATGACCAGAACTCATGAGAACTCATTCACTACCATGAGAACAGTACCATGGGGGATGGTCCTAAACCATTCATGAGAAATTTCTCCGTAATCCAATCAACTCCCACAGGCCCCACCTCTAACATTGGGGATTACACTTCAGTATGAGATTTGGACAGAAACACACATCCAGACTATGTCAACATTTGTAATAGGCTTTATTGTTTTTAAAAATTTTCCCCATGAAACTATTGAATCCATATCTCATTGATCTGAGATCTATATTTCCGTAGTTTTTTCACTAAATATCTAGTAAATTTTTACTAATGCCAAGCCATTGTTCAATAATCTAGAGATACCAAATACACACACAAAAGCACTATGAATTTTTTAAAATTGCATATATTAACATAATACACAGGTGTTAATTCACCCAACCTTCTTTCAGTAAGTAGTTACAGTAGTCCCCACTTATCCTCAGTTTTGCTTTCTGTGTTTTCAGTTACTCATAGTCAATCATGGTCTGAAAATAGTAAATGAAAAAATCCAGAAATAAACAATTCCAGAAATAAGCTTTAAATGCTACATCACAATGCCTCTCTATGTAATTTACCTCACTTTATCTCATCATGTAAGTATTTTATATTCTCATGTCATCACAAGAAGGGTGAGGATAGTACAACAAGATATTTAGAGAAAGAGAGAGACCACATTCATATAACTTTTATTATAGTCTATTGTTATAAATTTTTATTATTGTTATTAGTCTCTTACAGTGCCAAATTCTAACTTAAGCAATCCCATAGGTATGTATGTATAAGAAAAAAAACACACAGCATATGCAGGGTTCAGTACTATCTGCAGTTACAGTCATTCACTGAGTGTCCTGGAACATATGCCCTACAGATGGGGTGAAGGGGCTGTGGTAATGAGTTTCTAATATATGCCGATTAATGATCTGGGTGCTAGAAATATTGAAGTGACTAGTAGAGGAAATTTCCCTTCTTTGATGTGGCTTATTTTTTGAGAAATAAGCAAAAAATAAATATGATTGTAGAGAGAATTGTCACATGAAAAAATGAGATTTGAGATCATGGAATAACTAAGGGAAAGTAGGCATTTCAGATATGAACTAAAAGAAGAAGAAAACAATCATACAAATATTAGAAGAAAGCATATTTCAGCTAGAGGTAAAAAGCTCAGAGACATGAAGGAGTCTAGTGTGTTGAAAATAAGAGCTACCTATGCCATAAGACTTCATCAGAGTGAGCCAGAAGGAGAACGGTATGAGTTGAGTGGTGATATAGACAGCAGCCAGATGATGAAGGGAATTATGGGTTGTGGCCTGAAGTTTGTATTTTAAGAGCAATAAGAAATCATTGTAGAGGTTTTAAGCAAAAAAGTGACAACATAAAATGTATGCTTTCGGATTTGTATTCTGCTTGAAAAATAAACTATGTATATTCTGTGTTTTGAGTCCACTGCTTTGGGTCGGTGTTTGCTAAATGCCTTTTAAAAGACCATTGCCAATTTCAATCTTGCTTAAGGTATAGAAAGCTACAAAAGAACATCCATCCTATCTTAACAAGGAAAAGGTGGATAATTTAGAAAAGCACACCATTCTTGAATTCATCAGAAACTTGAGATTACAAGACATTCAAGCAGACTTAATTCCAAGGAATAACAATCACCTTCAAAGAGATGAGACTGCTGGACTATTTAATCTTTGAAAGAACATAGGAGGGACAGATGACTGCCAAATAAGTGGGTAATAGTCAGCTAAAATCGTAATGCAATAGAAGAGGCTGACTGTGAGCACATTCGTTTAGAAGAACTGAGAGCTACACGTACAATGGTAGTTCTCACTCACTCACAAAATCTTCATGGGACTCACAAAAAAGATGGGTCCAAGGCAGGAGAACAGAGTGAGCCCCCTTCAGTGGCACACATATGAAAGAGGTTTTTGGCTACCACTGAGGGACAAACATACAATATTAATTCACCAGACCCTACTTTTATGAGAAGCAAAATCCCAAGCCATTGAGACGGGGGCAGCAAATCTCCCACTCACAGGACTGCTGGAAAATGGCAAAAGTAAAACTATTGGAGGAAGGGTAGAAAACACTCCTTTTTGCCTGAGAAACCAAGCAAAGAGTCACAGCTTCTGGCAAAAGGGTAGAAATAGAAGCTCCTCTAGGGACAAGAATTTTGAATGATATATAGCAGCATTTGCTACTGCTGATGGAGGGGCCAAAAAATCTTTCCTGCCCAAGACCTGTTAATGATACATAACGGAGTTTGCCTGTCACTGGAGGAACAGGAAGGAATAATAAAGAGATGCCATTTCCCATGCTTAGACACAAAGACTCTACAACTGAATCTCGACCAGAAGAATAGAGAAATTCCCTGCTCCTATCACAAGCTTAACATAGGCTGCCAAGCAATAACAATGTAGCAGTATGTGTGCTGAGTGGGTATGGCCAGTAAGAAGGTAGAGAATAGGTGTTGGATTTTGTCAAATCCTTTTTCTGCATCTATTGATATAATCATGTGACTTTTTTTCTTCTCTAGCCTGTTGATGTAACAGATTAATTGATGTCCAAACGTTGAATCAGCTCTGCCTACCTGGGATTGATAATGGTGTGTAATTCTTTTTAGACATTGTTCGACTTGATTTGCTGCTATTTTGTTGAGAATTCCTTGCTTCTATATACATGAGAGATGTTGGTCTATAGTTTTTTTATTCTTGTAATGTCTTTGATTTTGGTATTATGGCAATTCTAGTCTCCTAAGATGAGTTAGAAAGTATTCCCTTTGCTTCTACCTTCTGAAAAAGATTGTGCAGAATATAATTTCTTCCTTAAATGTTTGATAAAATTCACCCATGAATCCGTATGGGTCTGGAGCTTTATGTTCTGTGAGATTATGAAATATTGATTCAATCTCTTTAATAAATATGGGCCTATTTGGATTGTCTATGTCTTCATGTGTGAATTACGGCAGATTGTGTCTTGCAAGGAATTGGCCTATTTCATCAAGGTTATCGAATTAGTTGGCATAGAGTTGTTCATAGAATGCCTTTATTATCCTTTTAATATCCATGCGATCAGAAGTGATGTGACTCTTTATTTGTGATGTTAGTAATTTGTGTCCTCTCTTTTTGTCATAGTTAGCTTGACTAGAGGAATATTAATTTTAATGATTTTTCAAATAATTAGCTTTTGGTTTTGTTGACTCTCTTGATTTCCTGGTTTCAATTTTATTAATTTTCACTCTGGTTTTTATTATTTATTTTTTTCTACTTACTTTGGATTTATTCTTTTTTTTATTTTCCTAAGGTGGAAGCTTAGATGATTTATTTTAGAGCATTCTTCTATTCTAATATATGCATTAAGTGGTATAAATTTCTCTCTCATCACCGCATCTTACACATTTTGATAAGTTATATTTTTCATTTTCTGTTAGTTCAAAATATTTTTAAATTTTTTCTTGAGATTTCTTGTTTGACTCTTGTATTACTTAGAAGTATGCTATCTAATCTCTAAATATTTTGGAACTTTCCCACTGTTTTTCTGTTATCAATTTCTAGTTTAAATCCATTGTGGTCTGAGAGCAGACATTATATGATTTCTATTATTTTAAATTGGTTAAGATTTTTATGTCACTCAGAACATGCTCTATCTTGGTGAATGTTCCACAGGAGTTTGAGAAGAATGTGTATTCTCCTGTTGCTGAATCAAATAGTCTACAGATGTCCATTATATCAAGTTACTTAATAGTGTTGAGTTCAACTAGATCCTTACTAATTTTCTGCCTGCTTGATTTGTACATTTCTGATAGATGGGTGAGAGTACTGCAAAAGTAAAACAAAATAGGATATCCAAGAACTGTGAGACAACTACAAAAGGTGAAACATACATATAGTGGAAATTCCAAAAAGAAAAGTCCTACATAGAACAAGATAGCTAGAGTAGGTTCGAGTTGCATATTCCTCTTCTCCCAAATCAGTTAGGCTCTGTTAAAATCTCAGTTGATTATTTTGGTTACAGTTTCTCCTGAAGGCAGACCTGGTTAAGAAGAACAAAATACTTTGACATATTTAAAAGTTGTTTCCTTTCCCCTTCTGGGCCAGAAGCACAAGGAAATCTTTTCTGAAATTCATTGTGAGGACCTGGCAGAGTTGCTGCTGCAGGCAAAACTCATAATAGTGATCACATATGAAAGAATTTTCTTCTAAAAGCTAAATATTCATAAGTATATATACACACACACATATATACACACATACACACACACACAAACACACACACACACACACACACACACACAGTATTTTCTTTATCCCTTTATCCATTGATGGACATTTAGATTGTTTCCACATTTTGGTTATTCCGTATAATGCTGCAGAGAACATGGAAGTGTAAATATCTTTTCAAGATCCTGATGTCAATTCTTTTGGATAAATACCCAGAAGTTGAATTGTTGGATCATATAGTACTTCTATTTTTAATTTTTGCGGAATCTCCATGCTGCTTTCTATAGTGGCTGCAACCTTTTATATCCACAGCAACAAAGTACAAGGGTTCCAGTTTCTCCATATCCTTATTAACATTTGTTTTTACTTTTTTTCATAATAGCTTCCTAACAGGTGTGAGATGATATCTCATAGTGGTTTTGATTTCCATCTCCCTGATAACTAGTGATGTTGAGAACCTTCTCACGTACTTATTGACAATTTGTATGTCTGTTTTGAGAAATGTCTTTTCAAATCCTTTGCCCATTTTTAATTGCGTTATTTGATTATTTTCACTATTGAAATTTAGGAGCTCCTTATATATTTTGGATATTAACTCCATATCATATATATGCAGTTTTCAAATATTTTCTCCCTCACATTCTGTAGGTTGTCTTTTTACTGTTAGTTGTTTCCTTTGATATGCAGAAGCCTTTTAGTTTTATCTAGTTCCACTTGTCTAATTTTGCTTTTGTTGCCTGTGATTTGGGGGTCATATCTAAGAAGCTGACAAGACAAAACTCATGAAGCATTTTTCCCATGTTTCCCTCTAGGCATTCTATAGTTTCAGGTCTTATGTTTACATCTTTAACCTAGTTTAACTTGATTTTTGTGTATGGTATAAGATAAGTACTTGATTTCATTCTTTTGTATGTGGATACCCAGTTTTCCCAACATCATTTGTTGAAGAGGCTATCCTTCCTCCATTGTATATTCCTGGTACCATAGTAAAACATCAGTGGTTTATATATGCGTGGATTTATTTCTAGAGTTTTTATTCTGTTCCATTAGTCAATATGTCTGCCTCTATGCTAGATAAAAATAATCTTCAATAAAACACCAGCAAGCTAAATTCAACAGCATAGTAGCCTTTCATCATTCATCACCACCAAGTAGCCTTTATCCCTGGATGCAAGGGGGGTTCAACATATGAAAATTAACACGATAGACCACAGTAATCACATAAAGGATAAAAACAACATGATAGTCTAATTAGATTTTTAAAACCCAGGATTTGAAAACATTCAACACATTTTCATGACAAAAACTCAACAAACTAGGAGTAGAATAATTTACTTAAGATAAAAAAGAACATACATAAAAAGACCCCAACTAACATCACATTCAATAATAAAAAAAATCGAAAGCTTTTCTTCCAACATCAGGAACAAGGAAATTGATGCCCACTCTTGTCTATCCTATTCAACATAGTACTAGAAGTCCTAGCCTGACTAGTTAAGCAGAAAAATAAATAAAAGCAATATATAAGTCATAAAGAAATAAGTAAAATTATATCTATTTGAGATGGTATGATCTTAAATGTAGAACACCCTAAAGATTCTACCGTAAAACCTATTATAATAAACAAATTCAGTAATGTTGCAGGGTTTAAAACAAACATACAAAAATTGGTTGTGTTTCTACGTACAAACAATGAAAAGAAATTAAGAAAATGATCCCACTTACAATATCATCAAAAGAACAAAGTACTGAGAAATAAACTTAACTGAGAAGGTGAACAACTTGCACACTGTAGATTGCAAAAAAATTCATGAGTAAAATTAAAGGCGACACAAATAAACAGATATCCTGTGTTCATGGATTAGAAGACTTAATATTGTTAAAATGTTTATACTACCCAAAGCAGTTTACAAATTCAATGAAATTCCTATCAAAATCACAATGGCATTTTTTAACAGAAATAGAAAAATATCCTAAAATTCATATAGAAGTACAAAGGATTTCAAATACCCAAAACAATCCTGAGAACGGAAAACAATGTTGTAGACATTGCACTTCCTGATTTCAAAATATATTACAAATCCACTGTCATCAATTCTTGATGAGACCATCTTTGGTTGTACAAAGGATTTTAAATCTGAGCTCTGGGCTATCTATCACTTGAAGATATTTTAAGTACTTACATTCTCTACCTGACTTGATGGACCAATTAGAATGTTTAATGTTATCAATAAATGGAATATCACAATAATTATTTTTTAAATCAGTGATTTTTCCTATGAAAGCATTATATATGCATGTGTGTATCTATATATAGAGACACACACATAAATATATATACATACATAATCTGGAGATTGTGTATATACATATAATCTCCAGATGAAGGGAATATTGTGAACCAGGTTTTTTTTTTCTCCTTTCACACCCTTTGATAATATCTACTCCTCCCATCTAATGGATCCAATATCCTCATAGTCATACCTTAGGTAAGGAGCAAGCAAATGAAGTTAGGAGAAAACAGACAAGGAAAAAGATGAAGCCCTCATGTGGCCTATCAATATCAGATTGGAGGAAAAGACAAGAGCAAAGGCAAGTCAACTAGTATTTGATGTTTAAATCCATAAAGAAGGGCTTAAATTCATACTTTCATGACCAAAAATTAAAGCTTTCTGAAGAGGCAGCCTTTAAGATATTTTTTAGGTAGGTAGATTAAAAGAGTTGATAAAATTTTCAGGACTTAGGGACCATGTTGTATCCCTAAAGTCTAATTTTAGCCTGAAATTTGATGTGATTCTGCCCATGATTCATACCCTCACAGGAGTCTCTGGCCTTTTAAAGCTCTCTAACAAATACCTGAAATCATGCAGTAATACTTTAAAGTTCCATTCAGCAATAACTTTTATGTTTCACTATTAGATAAATCCTGGATTTTTACTAATATAGACTTATTTCTATAGCTCAAGTAAAAAACATATTCCTCTGGAGAGGTAAAATTATATATATACATATATATATATGCACATATATATATGAAATACATTGTTTTATAATATTCCCAATAGATTTGCAATGCAAGCAGTATCATTCTTGTGTATAAAATGAAAAGAAATGAAGGGTTGGCTTTAATTAAAATCATCTTACTTAGATCACATACATAGAAAAAGATAGAATCTGAATTAGAAAACAAGGATGTCTAAATCAGAAGAAAGCTTGTGTTCTTATTACCTTCCACTACTTCTCATACAAAAAATCACATTAAGTCTTGGAGTTTGCTTCTTTCCCCAAACTTTATATAGCTTTAAAAAAATGGACTATGAGATGTACTCCTATGTCTTTTACTCTGGCTACATGTGTTGTTTATGCTGTGATTTTTCTGCTTTATCCTTGGCATGGTGAATTTTTATTCTTGGTTTCCTGTGATAACACTGTGTTCCAGATTTTTCTTTTTTTGCTATTTGTTTATTTTGGTGGGGGAACATCAGATACAAAAAGTTGAATGAATAATATTTCTTTCTTCATGGCCTGATAACATCATTCCATTATGCAAGGCCCCTAAACTGTTTTATATATTTATAAAATTTATTTATTTTATCCTTATTCCTTTCTCTCTGCCCAAGGAACTATTTCAGTTGTCATGTCTTTTCTTTTTATTGATGTACATATCTTATACGTGGTTTTGTTTGTGTGTGTGTGTATTTTAAAATACATTATAGATCTTGCAATGTTCTAATTCTGTTTTAGTTTTTAAGATTGATGTGTGAATATCTAGTCCACTGCTTCTAACTTTTGAAGAGCATTCCATAATTTTTCAGTGACAAATACTTAGTTTATCTTCAAATTTCCACTACCATAAGCAATGTTGCAGTATGGCCATACATTTTCCCGCAGAAATCTGAGATGAGGTTGGGGTTGGGCAGACTATTCTGGACCATATGCTCTGAAATAAGTTTGTTGGATCACAAGTTCTCCATAACTCAATCTAGGAACCATCTCTCCAACCAGCAGTGCTCGAGGATTCCTGTACCTCTAGGTTTCTGTCAGCCTTTGTCATCAACCAGCTTTACATCTTTAATGAGTTTTAAATTCTCTTTGTCTTTCCTTTGCATTTATCTATGTACTAATGAGTGTGAGGTTCTTCATATGGTTATTAGCAATATAGTTCTTCTGGTAATTACCAACTACCACATTATAATCTTTGTCTATTTCTCCATTTGATTGCCTTCTTTTATGTGTTTAAGAGTTCATTATATATTCCAGATATTAATTCCTTTGTTTTTAGGCATTGTAAATATTTCCTTCCAATACATTGTATTTGTTGTTAGTGATGTGCCTTAATGAATACAACACTTCAATGAAAACAAGCAGAATTTTTTGCCTTTTGTATTGTAGAGGTTTTAAGAAATCATTTCTCAACTGTAGATCCATAAAGACATCCCAATATATGAGCTTCTATTATTTATAATTTACCTTTAATATTTATGCTTTTAGCACAGCTGAAGCTCATGTTTGAATGTGTTGCTTGGTATATTCTATATTTTAAACGTTTTTCACTTCCTGAGATAATACTATCTACTGATTTCCTTTCCCATTTATTTCTTCATCACCTTCATTATACATCAAGTTTTTACATGTGAATGGGCCTGTTTCCAATCTCTATTCAAAGATGAACTTTTTTGTCTCCAAGTATCTTGAACAATTCATATTACAGAGAATTATTCAAGAATATTGAAATAAATTTATTCTATGGAGCAGTGCTATTATGAATTTCTACTGAAATATTTTCACATATCTATATCTCCAAAATTTTAACTTTAGAGAGATTTAAGAAACATAGTTGATTTGAGGGCATGTCTCTGATCTGCCATTGATGAGAAAAGGCAATGTAGGGTTATTCAACATCCTAAAAGAGATTATCCCTAAAGTTTTGTACCATCTCCAAATTCAGTTTCTGTGGTGGAAGGCAAAATGTATTTGAATGAATGAGGTAGCACATGAGTATAGTGAAAGCTCAAAGTGTATTTCCCATGTCCTTAAAAGTGTTAGTGTGAAATTCCATCTTCTTTATTAGACATTACCCATTGTTATGGATTCTCACAAAAGTATTTTATAATCTACAACTTTTTCTGTATTCTGATTGAAATCCAGATGTCTTGCTTAACCACCTAGACCTTCAATATTACATCAATGGAAGAATAGTAGGTACCAGTGGATTGCACAGATTTTCTGATTGTGAATATTAGGCAGCACATATATTCATCACATTCTTCACTGGAAAGTGATTTTGTTGCTTGCTGGTAGCTATTTCATTATACCAAACTAGGCTGCAATTGGCCAAATGATTACTAGCCATTTGCTAAAAAGGGGAACAGGGCAGATAATCCATTTTTATATCAAAACATAACTTTGAAAGAACCTGGATGTATCCTGGAATGGAACATCACATGTATATAAATCTAGGAGACATGCTCTTAATTTAGGTAACCCAATCTGCCCTGTAGTAACCTTGCCATTACAATGTATGGGATAGGATTGTGTTTAGGTGAGAGCAGTAGAAAACATGACTTAAAAAGGTAAAATGTTTAGTTACACCACACAAAAAGCAGCCCAGAGAGCTGTCCAGCTACATTAAGTTTAAATGAAGTCATCAGGATTCCACACTCATTTTCTCCTTTTACTCTGTGGCTTTTGTTCTCCTGGTAGCAGGATAGCAGAAGCATCTCTGTGCATCTGTTTTCTTTCAACCAGAAAGAAAGTAGATAGTCTAAAAGCCTTGTACTCTAGGAGGCTTTGTCTTATAAAAATGAACCCTCCACAAAACTTTATGCTACAGCTCATTGGACAAAAATGTGCTAAAAAATCATCCCTTGTTGCAAAGGTAGTCTGACAAGGTGAATACTTTAGCTCTCTAGCCTTTTTGATAGAGACTGACAATAAAAAGGATAACTATCAGTGGCTTTAGAGAAGCTCATCTCCATTGCTTGCTACACTTAATGAATCAAAAAACTATTATATACATTTATGTACACTCTCTAAAGAAACTTCTGATGATTTTAAGTCTACTCTACATTTATTTAAGCAGGAAAAATAATCCTAATAGATAATGTTTTAATTTTAAATGTTAAAAAATGTTAATAATAATTGAACCTTATTTTATATCATTATCTCCCTGGATCATCACAGTAACCATAATGTGAGTATTAATTCCCTGACTTACAGATGAAGAAGCTGAGGTCTGGAAAGGTTGCATCCTCACCAATACCACATTATCTACTAAATGCCAGACAAGGAATTCAAACCCAGGTCAGGTCATTATGACTTGAAATTTCCTTTCCAATCTGCTCTTCTGTATACACACCTACTCATACACATTCAAGTATGAATATGAGGTATATATTCCATCTGTACTCACATTTTATATCTCGGTTTGCCATCTCCACTGGGCATCTTGAAGTTCTGGCAAAAACAAATGTTTTCCTCTTATTTTATCTTTGGCTGCAATTTTTTGTCTTTTGGAGAAAACATCTTAGGAAATTGAGCCTCTTGTGTAGGTTGTAGAGCCTGTTCTTGTACTGAACTTATTTTGTAGGATAAATGGATTGAGCATTGTACAAGTACAATATTGTAAGGAACCTGAGAGGTCAGTCATGATCTAGTTCAGTAATTTACATTCCTTCTTTTCCAACAAGTAAGTCAATCATTCAGCTTCTGCCTGAACATGTCCAGGGACAAGAATTTCACTGGTATTGTACTCGATTTTTTATTTTTATTTTTGAACAAGGTCTCATTCTGTTGCCCAGGCTGGAATGCAGTGGTATGATCACAGCTCACTGTATCCTTGAACTTCTGGGCTCATGTGATCCCCCTGCATCAACTTCCCAAAATGGTGAGATTACAAGGCACGAGCCACTATGCCCAGCTGCTAGAATATTTTTAACGATTGAAAACCCAAACTTTCTCTCCAATCCATTCACAACTTCATTTCTATAATGATCACTTCAATGAAAACATTTGGGGGATAGGAGAAGAAAGTTAAATTATTTCCACTGCTCTACCTAATTCTACTTAGACTTACTGTAGTCACCCTCCAATCACTTTCTCACACTACAGGAAAAGCAATCTTTTCAACATGAAACCGATCATATTACACTTATCTTAGAGTCTTTTTTTTTTTTTTTTTTTTTTTTTTTTGACAGAGTCTCACTCTGTCGCCAGGCTGGAATGCAGTGGCACAATCTTGGCTCACTGCAACCTCTGCCTCCCAGGTTCAAGCGATTCTCCTGCCTCAGCCTCCTGAGTAGCTGGGACTACAGGCATGCACCACCAAGCCCGGCTAATTATTTTTTTAATTTTTTTTAGTAGAGATGGGGTTTCACCATGTTGGCCAGGACGCTCTTGATCGTCTGACCTCATGATCCACCCGCCTCAGCCTCCCAAAGTGCTGGGATTACAGGCGTAAGCCACCACGCCCAGCCATCTTAGAGTCTTGTAATGCTTTTGCTTCTTGGATAAAGGCAAAGGTCCTTAATGTGACCCCTGCTTGTGCATTGCCTAAGACCACACCAACCTTTGAGTTTCGTGGATTTGTTCTTTTGGCTTCAGGGTGTTTGTATATACTGTTCCATCATCTTGGGAAACTCTTCCCTTTGCTAGTCAGTGTTTCAATGTCTACCAGTTTCTGGAATTCATATCAGCCCTCCTTTTAGCTCCCTGACTAGGTAAAATCCTCTACTGTATGCTCTCCTAGTATAAATACTCTCCTAGTATAAATACTATCTACTTTATGGTAAAAATGTTATATTTCATTTTTATGATTATTGAATTAATGCCTATTTTTTTCTCAGTAAGCATAAATACATAAAGCAAACATTTTTTCCATTTTTATACTAAGACTGCACAGTGTCTAACACATAGAGGATGCTCAGTTAATATTTTTGAATAAGTGACTAAATCATTCTATGATGATTATTCTATCCTTTGATCCTAGTATTTTTTTAAATAAATATAATTCTCTCAAATGGTATTATGCTTATAACACTTGAAGGTATATTACCTCTTAATATGCCTTAACATTGTGGACTTTTTAGCAATTCTTCTTATAACATTATATACCCATATTTCATTACTTAGCTCATTTTCTTCTGAAAATGACCCAGTGTTTACAATGTTCTTTTGAAGTGTGTTGTGTACCAATACAGATACATTTTGATCAGTTAATTATTGCCCCAATCTAAGGGCTCTGATAAAAAATAAGACATTAAAATTATGCAATAACATTTAAATAAATACCAAATAATGTATAAGTATATAATTTTTTTGAGAACTTATGATATAGTAGCTTTCATCACTAAGTGCTTGATGTGCAATAATTCAGTTAACCTCAACATAAACTTCAGCCATAAGCATATTAATATCCCCATTTACAAATGAGAAAATTGAGTCTCAAGAGGACAAGAACATAAACACTTGCCTAATGTCACACAGCGAATGAATGGAACTGAATTTTCAGGTACTGAATTTAGGCAATATGGTTCTAGAACCACTTTTTTTTTTTTTTTTTTTTTTTTTTAAGATGGAGTTGCCCAGGCTGGAGTGCAATGGCATGATCTTGGCTCACTGCAACCTCCAACTCCCGATAGAACCATTCTTCTTAAACACCATGATACACTGCTATACTTTTTAATTTTTTTAAGAGACGAAGTCTAGCTCTGTTGTCCAGACAGGGGTGCAGTGAGGTGAGATCACAGTACACTGCAGCTTTGAACTCCTGCACTCAAGGGATCCTTCTGCCTCAGCCTCCCGAGTAGCTGGGACCACAGGCGTCACCATGCCCAGATAATGTTTTACCATTATTATTATTTTGTAGAGATGGGGTCATGCCATCTTGCCCAGGCTAGTCTCAAACTCCTGGGCTCAAGCAATCCTCCCACCTCGGCCTCTCAAAGTACTGGGATTATAAGCCTGAACCACTGTGTCTGGCCTATACTGCTATACTTCTACAAATAAAGTCTAAGTTTTTATATAGCAATTTTTGCCAAGTTATTATACATTACATGGTTGTTTTTATTAAACTATTCAGCTTAAAGTCACTAAATCCCTAGATATTTTATCTTCTAACATTTAAAAATATGTAAGTACTTGTGGTGGAGACATCTGTGACCTATATCTGTGTGTACATGTGCTATTGAATTGTTTTTGTAAAATACTAAATGGTTTAGTAAAGGACCTTGAAATGCACGTGGGCCCTACATTGTATGCCAAATTTCACAATTATATTTTTTTCTCTAATTAGTCTAACCTCATCCATCTGAGTTTTGGCTCACTTTTGGCAGGATAAATAAAGGCCTTGCTACAAAGAAAGAATAAGTTAAATGAAGCCTTTGATTATTGTCCATATCCATAAAATACACAGATGTGGCCATAATGTATACTAGAAATTCCACAGGTTTTATAAATCAAGACGTTTGGAACAGCTCAGTAACCTTTTTGGAGGGGAATATCAATCATCATGATATTGGTTAAACAATAGTTCTCGAATCTACACTGACCAGCTTTTATCAAGTACGTTCAGATCCACTTATGTACTGATGTCATTTGGAAAAGCTATTAACACATGGGTATGTATTTTCAGTGTTAGAAGGAATTTAAGTTTTAATTAATATAACATATGCAAATTTTCATTT